>NC_042628.1:70024592-70317092 GCF_901001135.1 Rhinatrema bivittatum | reverse complement strand
ACCGTACCCAGACAGACAAGCACGGGAGAGCTAGCACACCCAGACACAGACACACCGTACCCAGACAGGCTAGCACACCCAGACACAGACACACCATACCCAGGCAGACAAGCACGAGAGAGCTAGCACACCCAGACACAGACACACCATACTCAGACAGACAAGCACGGGAGAGCTAGCACACACAGACACAGACACATCATACCCAGGCAGACAAGCACAGGAGAGCTAGCACACCCAGACACAGACACACCATACCAAGACAGACAAGCACGGGAGAGCTAGCACACCCAGACACAGACACACCATACTCAGACAGACACACCATACCCAGACAGACAAGCACGGGAGAGCTAGCACACCCAGACACAGACACACCGTACCCAGACAGGCTAGCACACCCAGACACAGGCACACCGTACCCAGACAGACAAGCACAAGAGAGCTAGCACACCCAGACACAGACACACCATACCCAGACAGACAAGCACAAGAGAGCTAGCACACCCAGACACAGACACACCGTACCCAGACAGCCAAGCACAGGAGAGCTAGCACACCCAGACACAGACACACCATACCCAGACAGACAAGCAAAGGAGAGCTAGCACACTCAGACCCAGACACACCATACCCAGACAGACAAGCAAAGGAGAGCTAGCACACTCAGACCCAGACACACCATACCCAGACAGACAAGCACGGGAGAGCTAGCACACCCAGACACAGACACACCGTACCCAGACAGGCTAGCACACCCAGACACAGACACACCATACCCAGACAGACAAGCACAAGACAGCTAGCACACCCAGACACACCGTACCCAGACAGGCTAGCACACCCAGACACAGACACACCATACCCAGACAGACAACCACAGGAGAGCTAGCACACCCAGACCCAGACACACCATACCCAGACAGACAAGCACAGGAGAGCTAGCACACCCAGACACAGACACACCATACCCAGACAGACAAGCACAAGAGAGCTAGCACACCCAGACACAGGCACACCGTACCCAGACAGACAAGCACAGGAGAGCTAGCACACCCAGACACACCATACCCAGACAGACAAGCACAAGAGAGCTAGCACACCCAGACACAGACACATCATACCCAGACAGCCAAGCACAAGAGAGCTAGCACACCCAGACACAGGCACACCGTACCCAGACAAACAAGCACAAGAGAGCTTGCAAACCCAGACACAGACACACCGTACCCAGACAGCCGAGCACAAGAGAGCTAGCACACCCAGACACAGGCACACCATACCCAGACAGAGAAGCAGGGGAGAGCTAGCACACCCAGACACAGACACACCATACCCAGACAGATGAGCACGGGAGAGCTAGCACACCCAGACACAGGCACACCATACCCAGACAGCCAAGCACAGGAGAGCTAGCACACCCAGACACAGACACACCATACCCAGCCAGACAAGCACAAGAGAGCTAGCACACCCAGACACAGGCACACCGTACCCAGACAGACAAGCACAGGAGAGCTAGCATACCCAGACAGACAAGCACAAGAGTGCTAGCACACCCAGACACAGACACATCATACCCAGACAGCCAAGCACAAGAGAGCTAGCACACCCAGACACAGGCACACCGTACCCAGACAAACAAGCACAAGAGAGCTTGCAAACCCAGACACAGACACACCGTACCCAGACAGCCGAGCACAAGAGAGCTAGCACACCCAGACACAGGCACACCATACCCAGACAGACAAGCACAAGAGAGCTAGCACACCCAGACACAGACACACCATACCCAGACAGATGAGCACGGGAGAGCTAGCACACCCAGACACAGGCACACCATACCCAGACAGATGAGCACGGGAGAGCTAGCACACCCAGACACAGGCACACCATACCCAGACAGCCAAGCACAGGAGAGCTAGCACACCCAGACACAGGCACACCGTACCCAGACAGACAAGCAGGGGAGAGCTAGCACACCCAGACACAGACACACCATACCCAGACAGCCAAGCAGGGGAGAGCTAGCACACCCAGACACAGACACACCATACCCAGACAGCCAAGCAGGGGAGAGCTAGCACACCCAGACACAGACACACCATACCCAGACAGCCAAGCACGGGAGAGCTAGTACAACCAGACATAGGCACACCGTACCCAGACAGACGAGCACGGGAGAGCTAGCACACCCAGACACAGGCACACTGGAATTAAATCTAAAATAACTCCCTCTCTTGTAGGTTCCTGAACCAATTGCTCCATGAAGCAATCATTTATTACATCCAGGAACTTTATGTCTCTAGCAAGTCCTGATGTTACATTTACCCATTCAATATTGGGGTAATTGAAATCTCCCATTATTATTGCACTGCCAAATTGGTTTGCTTCCCTGATTTCTCTTAGCATTTCATCATCTGTCTGACCATTTTGTCCAGGTGGACGGTAGTATAATCCTATCACTATACTCTTACCCAACACACATGAGATTTCTACCCATATAGATTCTACTGAGCATTTAGTCTCTTGTATGATCTTTATCCTTTTGGACTCTATACCCTCCCGGACATAAAGTGCCACATCCCTACTAAGTTGATCCTCCCTATCATTGCGATATAATTTGTACCCTGATATAGCACTGTCCCATTAGTTATCCTCCTTCCACCAAGTCTCTGTGATGCCAATTATGTCAATCTCATTTTCTGCTATACACTCTAACTCTTTCTTACTTCTTAGACTTCTGGCATTGGCATACAGACATTTCAAAGTGGTTTTTGTTTATAATAACAACCTGCTTTTCAGTTGTTAGGGATAATTTGGAAATCATTAGCTTTGGTGATTTTTTACATATAGGCACATGGACTACTATTTGCTTTTAATGGAACCTCTCTGTTGGGATGCCCTAACTCTCCTACATAGAAACATAGAAATGATGGCAGAAGAAGACCAAACGTTCCATCCAGTCTGCCCAGTAAGCTTTGACACTTATTTTTTTCATACTTATCTGTTACTCTTGTCCCTTATAAGTAACTTTTTGGTTCTATTTCCCTTCCACCCCCGCCATCGATGTAGATAGCAGTGCTGGAGCTGCATCTAAGTGAAGTATCTAGCTAATTGGTTAGGGGTAATAACCACCGTAATAAGCAAGCTACTCCTGTTTCATTAGTATCCTTCAAGGATACATTTCTCCGAACTATGCACGGCTGAGTGACTGTTGGCTTTCCCCCTTGTTCTAGTTTAAAAGCATGGGAAAGATAGCACACCCAGATACAGACTCACACCGACAGTCACAGACACACCATTCCCAGACAGACAAGCACAGGAGAGGTAGCACATCCAGACACAGAGACCCACACCGACAGACACAGAGAGGAACAGACACACTATACCCAGACAAGCACGGGAGAGGTAGCACACCCAGACACAGACACACCATACCCAGACAGACAAGCACTGGAGAGGTAGCACATCAAGACACAGGCACACCATACCCAGACAAGCACGGGAGAGGTAGCACACCCAGACACAGAGGAACAGACACACTGTACCCAGTCAAGCACAGGAGAGGTAGCACACCCAGACACAGAGACCCACACCAACAAATTGGGGAGGTACCCGTAATGGAGAAGGTTTTCATGGGTAATGATTCAGATGGACTGAATCAAATCACGGTGAACCTAGAGGATGTGGTGGGCCTGATTGACAAACTGAAGAGTAGTAAATCACCTGGACCGGATGGTATACACCCCAGAGTTCTAAAGGAACTAAAAAATGAAATTTCAGACCTATTAGTAAAAATTTGTAACTTATCATTAAAATCATCCATTGTACCTGAAGACTGGAGGATAGCAAATGTAACCCCAATATTTAAAAAGGGCTCCAGGGGCGATCCGGGAAACTACAGACCGGTTAGCCTGACTTCAGTGCCAGGAAAAATAGTGGAAAGTGTACTATTTATTTATTATTTATAATTTTTTTATATACCGAAATTCTTTTAAGAACTACAAATCACTCCGGTTTACATAAAACAATAAACTGCCCCACAGAGAGAGGGGCTTTACATAGAACCGTAGAACAGATAGAACGATATAATACTAAACATCAAAATCACAGAACATATAGAAAGACATGGTTTAATGGAACAAAGTCAGCATGGCTTTACCCAGGGCAAGTCTTGCCTCACAAATCTGCTTCACTTTTTTGAAGGAGTTAATAAACATGTGGATAAAGGTGAACCAGTACATGTAGTATATTTGGATTTTCAGAAGGCGTTTGACAAAGTTCCTCATGAGAGGCTTCTAGGAAAAGTAAAAAGTCATGGGATAGGTGGTGATGTCCTTTCGTGGATTGCAAACTGGCTAAAAGACAGGAAACAGAGAGTATTTATTTATTTATTTAAAAACTTTTTTTTATACCGGCATTCGTAGGACACATCATGTCGGTTTACAAAAAACTGAGAAGGAAAGGAAATTACAATGAACAGGGGAGGGGGTAATTGGGTGAATACACAGTAGGAGTAGGATTAAATGGGCAATTTTCTCAGTGGAAGGGAGTGGGCAGTGGAGTGCCTCAGGGATCTGTATTGGGACCCTTACTGTTCAATATATTTATAAATGATCTGGAAAGAAATACGACGAGTGAGATAATCAAATTTGCAGATGACACAAAATTGTTCAGAGTAGTTAAATCACAAGCAGATTGTGATAAATTGCAGGAAGACCTTGTGAGACTGGAAAATTGGGCATCCAAATGGCAGATGAAATTTAATGTGGATAAGTGCAAGGTGATGCATATAGGGAAAAATAACCCATGCTATAATTACACAATGTTGGGTTCCATATTAGGTGCTACAACCCAAGAAAGAGATCTAGGTGTCATAGTGGATAACACATTGAAATCGTCAGTACAGTGTGCTGCGGCAGTCAAAAAAGCAAACAGAATGTTGGGAATTATTAGAAAGGGAATGGTGAATAAAACGGAAAATGTCATAATGTCTCTGTATCGCTCCATGGCGAGATCGCAGCTTGAATACTGTATACAATTCTGGTCGCCGCATCTCAAAAAAGATATAATTGCGATGGAGAAGGTACAGAGAAGGGCTACCAAAATGATAAGGGGAATGGAACAACTCCCCTATGAGGAAAGACTAAAGAGGTTAGGACTTTTCAGCTTGGAGAAGAGACGACTGAGGGGGGAATATGATAGAGGTCTTTAAAATCATGAGAGGTCTAGAACGGGTAGATGTGAATCGGTTATTTACTCTTTCGGATAGTAGAAAGACTAGGGGGCACTCCATGAAGTTAGCATACGACACATTTAAAACTAATCGGAGAAAGTTCTTTTTTACTCAACGCACAATTAAACTCTGGAATTTGTTGCCAGAGGATGTGGTTAGTGCAGTTAGTATAGCTGTGTTTAAAAAAGGATTGGATAAGTTCTTGGAGGAGAAGTCCATTACCTGCTATTAAGTTCACTTAGAGAATAGCCACTGCCATTAGCAATGGTTACATGGAATAGACTTAGTTTTTGGGAACTTGCCAGGTTCTTATGGCCTGGATTGGCCACTGTTGGAAACAGGATGCTGGGCTTCATGGACCCTTGGTCTGACCTAGTATGGCATTTTCTTATGTTCTTATGTTCTTAAATACCCCATATTCAGTCTCCCACCATGCTCAACATTTTGTTTTGCTTTTTCCATGTTTATTAATTTTTCTCATTATTTTTCAGTTTGCTAATCTTTTTATATGTTTTATTATCTTTTTTTTAAACATGTTTTGCCTTTATTCTCAGACTTCCCTCTCCCACCTCATCCCTCTCCTGCGCTGGTGCCCGAGGATGGCGGCTCTTCCTGGGCAGTGAAATACCTCAGCAGTTCCTCCCATCTCCTTTCCCTGTCCACCGCAGTGGAAATGGATCTTCTGGAAGAGAGGGGTGAACCTGAGCAGTGGCATGCTTACCACTACGTCATTGTGCTCCCTCCCTCCTGAGCTTGCAGTGCATCGACTGAATAGCACCGCCAGCTGGCTTGCACCCCTACATAGAAGAGCCCTCCCAGATTCATGTGCTCCCAGCAGCCATATCCAACCCAGCCAAATCTTGAGCATGTTTCCATCTTAGCGTCCAATGCATTTCAGGCAACATCTGGAAATTCTAAAGCAGCTATCAAAGACTGAAATAGTTTCAAATGATTATTTATTTTTAGGCAGTTGGATATAGCTTCTTGTTTTGTTTCTTAATGTACAGATGCTTTTGGGAAACCCGCCACCCCCATAAGTGTTGTTCTAAACAAGTTTTAGAACAAAAGGCTGGCAGTGTCTGCCTGAAAAGCTCTAGTAAAGGATGCTCAGGTGTAATTCTTACTTCTCAGCACTAGAGGGAACTTTATGACCTATGTGTCTTATCAGCTACCCCTGCCACTACACTACTACTTCCAATCAATGTGATTTTCAAACAAAAAAACTAGAAGGGGGATCTCAGTTCAGAGCCAGTGAGGACCTCCACCTTTCACTTTGGCTGCAGTGGGGACAAAAGGCAGCCATTTGCTATAGTTCACCTGCCAGGTTCCAGGTTGTAACCTGGCAGAAGCCCATTTAGCTGAAGCCTTTGGGTTCCAGATTGACCCTGCTGGCTTCCCGTTACTGAGGAGGTTCAGTTCACAGCCTCTCTTTTTCACCCCAACTCCCAGAGATCTTGCCAGCCCCCTTGTTCTGTGATGCAGCGATGATGCGGCCTGTGACTGGCCCAGACTTTTGTGACAGCTGTGGCCTGCTGCATACAGGGGTTGAGTTGTCAGGGAGATGAGGCAGTGGATGACAGGACCTCTCCCAGAGCACAGCTTTTCCCCTTGGAGGCCCGGATTTCAAAATGACAGAGGAGACTTACGGCCGTCTGCTGAATAGAAGGTAAGTGGGAGAATCACAGGAAAGTGAGGCTGGGGAACTCAGAGAAGAGGGGCTGGTGGGTGAAAGGCAGAGGCTCAGTTGTCTTCTCATGAAGAATGCCAGAGGCTCAGCCTGATGGGACCTATAGAAATTTCCAAGCCAGATGGAAAGTTTTCTTTTCTTTAAATGTGTGCGGATTTTTCTTTTTCATTCTGAATGTTCCATGAGGGGCAGGAATTGGAAGGTTGAAAATGAACCTTTAGTTTTCAACCTGGAAACACTGTTGTCATGTTGCTAACTTTCTGCCAGATCCTGTGGCCCACATCTTCCACTTCCCCAGTAAATACTTGGGGGCCTGAAGTTCTGTTTGGATTGAGTGAAAGAATGAAAGGTTGAGTTTGGAGAGAATTTAGAGCTTTGAATTATCGATGTCACATATGATTATCGATGTCACATAGAGTGATGTACTCTGGATTGGAGGGAAGGGGAAGTCTAGATACCGCTACACTGGTACCAAAGGGAGATCTTTGGCCACTCCTGGCTTTTTAGATTCCCTTCCTGATTCTGATTGCAAAGAGAACATGGCCACTCTGGCCCTCTGGCTCAGTTGATAAGTGATGGGAGATGGACGTCAAGAACCCCCAATCCTCAAAAACTGGGTCACATCACAGTATTCAGGGGAAGGCTTAGCAAGTCCCCATTGAATCTATGGGATTTGTACAATTCTTAGAGAAAGTGGAACTCAAATCCATAGATACAATGGGGACAAGCAGGACTGGATCATCTTCTTCCAGATGATCTGCAGTTTGAGGACAACTCTGAATCAGACTTTGTGCTGCCTGCCCCTGTAGGTTCCCTTGATACATACAGGCTTGCAGGAGAGTTGAAACATGCTGTGTGCTGAATGGACTTTGGATTGTTTGTATGGGTCATCTGAAATTGTTTTGCCAAGGTGTTTAAAGCATAAAGACAATAGTTAATATTTTGAGCTTCATGCCTTGCTGGTATAATCTTCTTAAAGGTGCTATTTTTGGAATGATAAAATAGTCATTAGGAACAGCTCCCTAACCATAAGGGTAGCTGAGCGCTGGAACAAGTTACCAAAAGATGTAGGAACTTCTCTAGTTTTTAAGAGCAGATTATATAAACCTCTGCCTGGAATGGTTTACAACGCATCCCACTTAAAAGGGACTAGACAGGGAGTCCTTTTGAACCCTACCTTTTGTGATTCTACCTAGATGATGTCATTTATTTATTTATTTATAGATTTTTCTATACCGGGGTACGTAAATAACATCACCTCGGTTTACATTCAAACAGTATGTCATGAGATCCCTTCAGTTCTACCTTGCTGTGGCAGTAGATTGTCTTGATTTTGTGGGTCAGTCTGAGAGGAGGGAGACAGGAGCTCTGGAGAACGCTAGAATTCTGTCCTCTTTCTGTAATACAGAAGCATAGAACTTTGATTGGGTTCTAGAGAGCTTTCTCAATGTCATGATCGATCCAAAAGGTGTCTTCTGCCCAGTGCCAGGATCTGGAAGCTGTGGCCCTGCAGCATCTGCCGCCCCAGAAACCAGCACCCGAGCCACAGCTGCAGTCCTTTGGGTGCAGCTTAACCCATCCTGATTTAACGCCCGGTTTCTCCTTTTCTTCCGCAGCATTCCGATGCCAGATGTAGTTCCTCTATCACAAAGCCCTGAAGACAACCAGGATCTGTCTGCAGAGCGAGACGACAGTCCAGAATCAGCCTTTGAGGCTCCAACATGCAGTGGGGCAGAGACACCCTCGTCCCCCCTGCCCACTCCAGAGAAGGAGGACCCGGCCCTGACTGAAAACGAGCCAGCAGCACCCCGAGCTGCCAAAGTTCGAAGGGTCTTTAGACCGCGCCCTAAAACCAACGTGCGGCGTTACCCACAGCGCGAGAGGAAGGCCCCCGTTCGACTGATCTTATAGAACGACATGTGCGAATGAGGGAAGGGGCAGACAGAAGAGCAACCGATGGCAGTTTTATGACAGAGCTCAAAGGTTCATGCACAGTATGTTCAATAAATAAACAGCTTGACTCCAATTGTTGTACCATTAGACTTGGCAGTTACTGAGGACTTGTCTGTCGTATGTTTTCACATCCTAATTCCACACCATTAGGAGATAGGGATCCAGTTCTGGTTTTGTAACTTTCACTCGCATTAGCACCAGCCGACCTGTGATGAGAGACAGGACAGAACGTCCAGCCTGGATCACAGCGTTAGGCGGACAACAGGTCAACACGGCTTCATTAACACAAGTAATTAATTTATTTATTTATTTATTTAACGTTTCTTTTATACCGATGACCGTTCGCACATCGCATCGGTTTACAGTGAACAAAAAACCATTGGGCGGAGCCCTTACAAATAACAGATAACATAGTAAACTAGGCAACATATAAATAATATTTGGGAGGAGCCCTTACAAGAAATACAAACATCAATGAGTAAATGCTATGGGGATATGCTATGGGATTGAACTATAACAGAAACTATATACAAGTTAGTGCACAGTACCAAATCAGCAGGCAAAAAGGCGTTCATACCAGGATATCAGAAAAAAAAAAAAAAAACATCAGAAAAACATTTGTAGGGGGAAATTATGTGATAGGGGGTGAGATGGAGTAATGTATGTAAGGGAGAGCAATGCTTTTGGGGTTTGGGTCCATAGATCCCTGAGTGTCTGTTGAATTATGTTCCCATGTGAAGTAGAAACTGCTCCATCTCCTGTTCTGTTAGGTAGGGTGCAAATGTTGGCACACAGGGCAGGCGCTGTACACAGCACACACATAAATTGAAATACAACGAAGAAGAAATGTGGGGCAGACAATTTACTGGTCAGTATTAGTTACAATAGTCTTTTGGTAAATGCATACAATCACTGTGATATATTTGTGATTGAATCATTTAGCAAAAGATTAGCCACATGGAAGGAACAACTCCCCCCTGCCCCTGCAGGGTAACACAGTCATCATACACGGCAGATGCCACAGGGAAACGCCTTAAATTTCAGTGCGGTCCATCCCCCATATTAAAAAAGTTGAAATTTTCATATACAGAAGCCCAGCATCTCCCTTTAGCTTCTGCATGGAACTTGTTTTCAAATCACTTGTCACGATCTGTGGATTCCCTGTTTGCTTCACCCCTTCATTTTTGTCTCTTCTTTGCGTCCTCACGTTCCTCTTCGTCCACCTCTCTCATTCACATTCTTTTCCCCTTGATCCTTTCCCTGCAACTAGCCGCTCCCCAACCAGTTTTCCCATAGGTGCATCTTTCTATTCATTGCGTCTCTCTGTATCCCTCTATTTTGTATTTATATGTATAAAAATTTATTAATCGCCCATGCGAGACCCTAGGCAGTGTACAACAGAACATACACAGTATGTGTATGTTGTACATACATAGTGCAAACTATGTATGTGAAACATACATAGTGAAGTCCAAACATAGTGCAAACTTAATTTAAATTACAAATACAGCACATGTTCCCATCGTTCCCATCATCCTCTGTCTCCCCTTTGTAGTACTCCTCTCCAGATAGCTTCCTCATACCTTTGGCTCCCTCACTCTCTCCCACGTCTTATCTTCCCTCCCGCTCCCACCATCCTGTTTATCCTTCCTGTCAAACTTACAGAATAGTTTTCTCCTTCTATGGGTCTTTGCCCAATGATATCTTTCAAGCAGGGGTTTCAGTGTGTCCTCTTCACCCCATGAAACACCTCTACCAACCCCTTTTGTTTGTACAGGAATTATTTTCACAAAATATTTCTCTACCGTGGGTAGCCCTGCAACTGGCTACTCAATTGTGAAAGTAAGGATTATACATTGCTGCTGCTCATAGCCTTACCTCTCTTAGCAGCTAGCTACTGGGCCACCTTGTGGCCATTTGAGAAAAGAGTTCCTGTAAAGAGGCAGCTTTGGAGAGAGGTTGGGAGTCAAGAGGCTTAGAACTGTCAGGCTTGCAGTTGCCACTTTGCCCTAGGTGTATCCAGGCCTGGTTTTGCTCCACTGAATGCATGCATGCATTTGCAGCATTGAATTTCTGAGGGAAATATATTTATTTCATATTTGTGTTACTCGCCTTATTACAAAAACAAAGTACAACCAGGTATAAATCATTACAGCAGTTACATAGAAATAAAGACATGAACAAATGTTAAAAACAAATTTCTACATTACTACCATGGCTCTAACAAATAGGAGAAGAGTATTTGGATGTAGTGTATTTGGCTTTCAGCAAGGCCTCCAACAAGGTTCTGCATAGGTGACATGAATAAACCGAGCAGCCTTGGGATGGGTCTAAAGTGAGGCCTAGTTAAGTGGGAAGCGACAAAAGAAGTTAGCAAGTAGCACATTTATGACTAATCGGAGAAAATTCTTTTTCACTCAACGCACAATAAAGCTCTGGAATTTGTTGCCAGAGGATGTGGTTAGTGCAGTTAGTGTAGCTGGGTTCAAAAAAAGGTTTGGATAAGTTCTTGGAGGAGAAGTCCATTAAATTCACTTAGGGAATAGCCACTGCTATTAATTGCATCAGTAGCATGGGATCTTCTTAGTGTTTGGGTAATTGCCAGGTTCATTTGGCCTGATTTGGCCTCTGTTGGAAACAGGATGCTGGGCTTGATGGACCCTTGGTCTGACCCAGCATGGCAATTTCTTATGTTCTTAAATGGAAACCCCTCGTTCTGCAGCGACTCCATCCCGTTTGTTTAAGAACATAAGAAAATGCCATACTGGGTCAGACCAAGGGTCCATCAAGCCCAGCATCCTGTTTCCAACAGTGGCCAATCCAGGCCATAAGAACCTGGCAATTACCCAAAAAACTAAGTCTATTCCATGTAACCGTTGCTAATGGCAGTGGCTATTCTCTAAGTGAACTTAATAGCAGGTAATGGACTTCTCCTCCAAGAACTTATCCAATCCTTTTTTAAACACCGCTATACTAACTGCACTAACCACATCCTCTGGCAACAAATTCCAGAGTTTAATTGTGCGTTGAGTAAAAAAGAACTTTCTCCGATTAGTTTTAAATGTGCCCCATGCTAACTTCATGGAGTGCCCCCTTGTCTTTCTATTATCCGAAAGAGTAAATAACCGATTCACATCTACCCGTTCTAGACCTCTCATGATTTTAAACATCTCTATCATATCCCCCCTCAGCCGTCTCTTCTCCAAGCTGAAAAGTCCTAACCTCTTCAGCCTTTCCTCATAGGGGAGTTGTTCCATTCCCCTTATCATTTTGGGGCCCTTCCCTGTACTCTGTTTCCTGCAGAACTGTACCCAGTCTTGCCTGGAGGTCTCGCAGGGGGCACGTTGCTCGGGGGGGGCGTTTCCGTACCCAGAGGGTTACTGCTCCATTGGCTAGAGTTGGCGAGCGAAGCCCAGGATTAGTTAAAGTCTCCAGCTCCTGCTCCCTGATTGGCGGAGAGGCGAGCCGCCACGATTAGCTGAACTCCCCCTGACGCGCCTCGGCTTCCGGTCCCTCCTCCAATGGGAGCTGCCTGAGTGTATGCGAGAAAGATGGCGCTGCGGGTGCTGGTGGGAGTGAAGAGGGTCATTGACTATGCGGTGAAGGTGAGCGTTACCCCCTCCCCTGACTCTGTCCCCCGGGCCCCAGTGAAGTGGGTCCCGACTTTCCGCTCTCACAGAACCGCCGCCAGTGAGCCTTGGCCTTCCCGATCCGGCGCTGCTTTCCGGAGACCTCACGTGCTCGCCTTCCCCTAATGCATCGTGGGACATGTAGTTCGTGTCTCGCCATGCCATCTCCCACAGTGCATCGGGGCGGGAAATAGTAAGTCTGGACTCGGAAGTCCGCATCAGCGGCCACCTGTGGGCATCTAATTGCTGAGTGCGTTCTGGGGAGAGCAGCAAGAACTATAAGTCCCATGATGCACGGGGTGAGGGAAGGTTAGAAAATCGGGACAGACTTTAAAGCGCTGCTTCTGGGTTCTGATCCCGAGCCCAGCAATCCCTCACAACACAGGCTGATTTTCAGTCTATCTACAATGACTGTTCTTCAGAGTTTCATATTTATGATTTTTATAATATTTGTTTACCGCTCTAACAGCCTTTCTAGGTGTCTTACAACTGCACATCCATAAAAATAATACTAAAGTTCCAGTAAAATTATGGCATACCTTTGCAAATGATAAATGACACACATCTATCTAACATCAACTCGGCTTATACATAAAATAAAACCTTTAGTATAACATAAAACAAGATGCAAAACATGTGTCCTGCTGTAAAGTTTAGCTTAGCAAGACTGACCTTGGGCTGATTTACATATTTTGATTATGCTGTTGTGCAGTGCTGCATATTTCCAGTAGCTCTATAAAAAATAAGTATTATTGTAACTTCAGGATGGCCCGATGGCTCAGATGCAGGGCTGTGCGCTGCAGTGTGGAAGAGCTGGGTTTGATTACTGCTTTCCAGGCTGGCCAGGGGTGAGGATGCTGTGGAAGCAGTACTTACAGCTCCTATGGGGGAAGGAGGCTTGGCCATCGCTCAGTGGTGACTATGCACACTCTGGATTTAGGGTGCCCAAGCACTGGGGTTCCAGTGGGAGCAGCCAAGGATGGTCACTGCAATGGGTGGAGGGTTTTAAAATAGGGGAAATACCCTGGTTAGTGATGAATGAGGGCTCATGGCACTGTTTCCCAATAGAGGCCGGTTCTGGTTGAGCTGGAAGTCCAAAGGGAGCAGGAGGACAGTGCTAGACTCCAGAACATCAGTGTGGGTAAAGCCAGGATTGGATTAGCCAGTTCTTTTTGACCTGGAGCCAGCCCTAGTTATTTGGTGAGGCCTATCATAGATTTATTCCTCAGCAAAAAGAAATTGTGCGGCTGGCAGTGTTGAAGTTCTGAGCAAAGTCCAAGGTGAGCCAGATATTAGTCTTGTTTGGTTTTAACAGCTGGGAGGGGAGGAACAGTGAATCCTGCTAAAGGATGAATATTCAGAACCTTAGGTGAAATTCAGAATTAGGAGAGCAGTACCCAGCAATACTCTGGCCACACTCCTTTGAGTCCATTCTGTTTCCTGCTTTTTTTTTTTTTGCTCTCCATGCAGTATTTCTTCTTTAAGTGTATCGCTGAGATGCCTACAGAGGGCTCTATTGACGATCAGAAAACTCCCCCCATATTGGTAGGAGCACCCAAGTAAGAGAAGCTTTTTAAAAACTTCAAACATTTCCTTAGCTATGGAAAAGAAATTAGAATGAAAAAGGCATTTTAATGGTTTTGTTAGTTTTAACCACTGGCTGAACTATCCCAAACTTCTGTTTGCTAGTAACACTAAATAATTTGAACTTTGGTCTATGGTGTTTGTTATGCTAGAACTTGCGCCCTCCTGTATCCCTTCTGGAAATGCCTTAACAAGTTTTTTATATTTAGTTAGTTTAACGCTGCATTTAGCATTTTAAAGCAGACTTGGAGGCCAATGTAATAAGGTGTGCTTGGCATGGTGCACAGTGTAACCTACAGTTGTGTGCACATTTACTCCCATTGCAGCAAGGAGTTTGCGCACAAAACAAGTGATCTTATAACTTTGCTGTCCCTTAGTGTCCTGGCATGGAAATTCCATCCTAAATGAAGGTATTAGCTATTGCCCAACGCAGAGAGGTGCACTGGTTGACCTCATATTTTCTTAGTGCTGGAAACGTAACTCCTAGTTCGAAATGGTGTACAATTTCCAGGGCTAGTGATAGTCTACAGGTGGAAGCTAGAGTCCAATGCGGGATTTTTTGTGCAGCAAACATGCTTCATGCGCAAAACATATTTTCTGCGCATAAATCCTGAGTACAGGTCCCAAAACTCAAGAGCACAAGATTGGGCTCCTAACACAAGTTACTCTGGATTTACACACATTTGTATGCAAAAGTCATTTGCAGAAAACATGGTTTATGTGCACAAATCATATGAGTTATGCACATAAATAATGTTTTTTGCTGTATGCATTGGGCCTGATTTTCCAAAGCATTTACGTGCTTAAAACTGGATTTTACAAGCGTAAGTGACTTTTGAAAATTGCTACGATAGTATGTTATATTTACACATGTAACCCCTTTGAAAATTCAGCTGTAAGCCTTTTCTTTGTGCACATTTTAACTCCCGCATTCACATGCCATTAGTTTGCTGCATTGGGAGTTTAAAAAAAATAGCTTGGGAATTAAAGAAACTGCACTGAATTTCAGTACACAGTCTCATCACTTGGCTTATTGCAACAGCCCCTTGCAAAGCATTTTATCTCCACACAACAGTTACAACAAGATCATTTGAAAGGAAAAAGAGCATGAAATGGGGAGCTAGTGTGTGAGAGGCACATCCACCTTTGGAAGATCCTCTTGCAGCTGGAAGCTGTTAACTTTTATTAAGAGAAAGGTGGGTTAATGGCTGTGTTCATATTTTTAATAATTTTTTAAAACCTTTAATATTTAATAGTTTATAAATCATATAGACATTACCATGTGACAATCACAGCCCCCAGTTTCCAGTAGCGCCTCAGGGGTAGATTCGTCAAGAGTGGAAAAATTCTGTGGCAAAGTTTATGAAATCCTGCAGCAGTTATTTGCATAGATTTGGATTATTTTGCATATTAAATAACGCACATTTATTTTGCATAATAGTGGTTTTACAGCCTTGCTTTCTCTCCTCATTATTTCATTAAGAGTTTTTGATGGGTGGGGAATCTCGGGCATCGACATGGGGGAGGCAGAATCAGGGATGGGGTGAAAAGGAGGAGGGGGTCTTGGTTGCAGGAGAACAGAGAGAGAAGTTCTCCCCTGACTGCAGTCCTCTCCCTTCCTTTTCCCATCCAAGATGGGAAAAGGAAGGGAGAGGACAACCAAATACTACGTTAAGACCACTTCAAATACTTCAGAACACAGCAGCTAGAATACTAACCGGAAAAAGGAGGAGGGACCACATAACCGAAACCCTAGCGGAACTACATTGGCTACCTATTGAACACAGAATTAAATACAAAGCCTTATGTACCATCCATAAACTAATTCATGATGAGAAATCAGACTGGCTAAACACAGCATTACGGGTACACGTCCCACACAGGAACCTCCGATCAGCAAATAAAGCCCTCCTAACCATCCCTTCAGTTAAAACAGCAAGACTAACCCAAGTGAGGGAAAGGGCCTTATCATTAGCAGGACCCACAATTTGGAACACAATGCCCCCAGAGATCAGACTACAAAGTGATCTCAAGGCATTTAAGAAAAGTGTAAAAACATGGCTTTTTAAACAGGCATTTTACAAGGAGACGGGAGAATAGAAATTACTCAGGAATAAGCAGATAAGCACCGACACACAGTATTTAGGACGATACAGTAGAGTAGTCTATGAACCCCACATCACAAGTAGCATATTGATAACACTAGTATGATAAATTTACCCGTAAAAGTACTTTCAGTACACTCGGTCATGACCCACTTCTTTTTTTTGAATTCTCTGTTTTATTTTCAAAGAAAATTACAACAAATTTTACAATACAATCGGAAATACAGTCCTAACTGGTCAGAAAAATGAGGAAAAATTAAAAAGGAAACATTATTTGCTTGAAAGGCAATATTTCCTGACTTTTATAGGGCTTATTTAAGGCAATAGAAGTGTCTTCTCCTTAAGTGAACGGAAAAAAGGAAAAAAAAAAAACAACATACCATGAAACTTATGCATTCAATCCCAATACATTTCCTAATCCGATCATTACATTGCCAATAGATCCTTTAATCCCACAGGATCCGTGAATGAATAGTTGTTACCATTGAGTTTAATGATGCATCTGCATGGATATTTCAAATTGAAATATCCTCCTTTCTCCAAGACTTTTCCCCTGTATTGTAAAAAATTCTTTCTCCTAATCTGGGTTATCTTTATCAAATCTGGAAATATCCAAATTTTTTCTCCATAATAGGTACTTGACCTATTTTGGAAAAAGGATCTCATTACAAGATCTTTATCAGTGGAAAAAGCCAGCTGTACTAATAGTAACCCCCTGGATTTTATTACAATCTCATCTTGAGATTTTTGTAATAGATCTGACAAATCTATGGAGTTACTAACCTCTTCCTGTTCTTTATCTACTTCTTGTTTCTGGTTCTGATCTAATTTATTCATTTTTTTCATTTTCCCTCCTAGGTAATATGCCTTTATGATAACAGGGAGGCATTTCTCAGAAATTTTTAAAATTTGTATCAAGTAAGCCCTGAATAGTTCAATGGGATTCATCTTTCTTATTATTGGAAAGTTATTGACCCGTAAGTTTAAAGATCTCACGGTGTTTTCTAAAACCTCCAATCTTTTATTCACATCCTCTCCAGATACTATCTGTTGAGTTTGAATTTTTTCTGTTTGCAATACTCTTTTTTCTAATACACTTAAATCCTTTTTTTGTTGTTGAAGTTCAGCGGTATTTGATACTGATGAAGTAGATGTCTGCATTACTACTTCTGTTAATCTATTAATTGAAGAATCAAGTTTTACCATACAATTCCATAATGTTTCTAACGTAATACATGTCGGTTGTTTTAAAACTTTCTCATGGTCAATAACTACTTTGATACCTTCTTTCTTATCTTTATCAATTTTATCCTCTTTAGGTGTACTATACTCCTTAGGGGGACTTTGCAAGAAACTATCTTGAGGTCTAAGTATCTTTTCTATTTCTGGTATATCATTAGACTGAACTATTCCATTCTCTACCTCTGGCGAATTAAATATGTCTATTTGACAAACCCCTGTCTGTATTGGGGTTGCTACACCCTCTCTAGCAGGGGGAGGTGGTGGTGTCGGAGCTCCCGAGCTTATAGATGCCTCAATGGCCAGAGGAGCAGCACCCCGTTCCAGTGACTCTCCTACAGCGGCCAGCCCTCCTGGGAGAATTTGGGGATCAAGCCATTCCAGAACTGTTTTCTGCCCACCCTCTATATTAATCACATCACTGGGAGGCCATGTCTTGGCCTTCCTTTTAGTGTGTGGCATATCGACGGTAAGATAACAATACTTAGGGCAGAATAGGTAGTGGAAGTTGCATAAATATATATTAAACAAAGAATAAACACTTCTTGAAGATAGGAGAACGTCCGCAAACTTCTGCACTTGAGAAATCTTAGGGCTAAGTCCAGCAATCCGGCAAGTCCGGCGAAGCCTGGCAAAGCCTTAATGCGCGCGCCCCTTGAGCGCGCGCGGCTTTAGCGGCGCGCCGGCTCTGCTGCGCGCCGCTGTTATGTAGATATTTATAGGCAAGAGTCGGGGTCCCGCCTCCTCCCGGAAGCAGGAAGCGCCCCTCGTCCAGCAAACAGCGAAACAGCAAAGTTGTTAAAGTTCCGTTGGGGCAAGCCACCGCTTACCCCCGGGCAAGCTGTACAGGTAATAAAGATTGCTTTCTCCTCCTACCTCGGTGGAGCTCAGCCGCAAACTAGCTTTTATGGGTAAGAGTCCGGGTCCCGCCTCCTCCCGGAAGCAGGAAGCGCCCCTCGTCGAGCAAACAGCGAAACAGCAAAGTTGTTAAAGTTCCATTGGGGCAAGCCACCGCTTACCCCCGGGCAAGCTGTACAGGTAATAAAGATTGCTTTCTCCTCCTACCTCCCATGACCCACTTCTCTAAAAATTATTTTGTCTAATGATATATTGTAACCGAACCTTTGACGGCACCAGTTAGAATGTACTATAGTACACTTTTACTTACATTAAATATGTGCCTACATGTAAACCGTTGCGATGGTGTATAACTTAGCGACGGAATAGAAAAGATTTTAAATAAATAAATAAATAAGATACCCTCCTCTCTCATCCCAAGTGCCAGGACACTCAGATGCACAAATCCTTATCCCCCAGTCCCTATCCTCCAACCCCTCTTATCATGCAGCCCCCCAGCCCGCTTCAGCTTGCTGATCCCTCCTCTCCATTTCTTCCAGAGGGGAGCGGCCGTACCCCAAGCTTTATCGTCTGCTGCCACTTTGAACTGTGCAAGACACTGCACTGCTGCGCATTCAGACCGGCAGGCGGAAGATGCAGGCCAGAGCTCTGCTTATCTCCTCTTCCTGCCACTGCATCAGTGCAAGACGGGGGAAGAGAGTTACAAACGTGCTGCTGGCCGGCTTCTGCTTCCTGACCATACCAGGCCCATGCTCTCCTGCAAATTATATTTACTTATTTATTTGTTGGGTTTTATATACCGCCATTCGGTAACGCCATCACAACGGTTTACAAAAGCTCAAAATGCAAGATTTTTAACAATTGAGCAAAAGGCATAACAGGAAGTACATTAAACAAAAGAGAGACATCCAATTGCAAAGATATTAATTTGCATTTGCACTACGGATTGCACTAAGGGAAGGGCCCCTTTGTCACGGCGCACGGCGCCTTTCAACGGTCGGTGCTGCCCTTGATGACGTCAGGGGGCGGGGCTTCCGATCGGGTAACCCTTCCTGTGGCTGGAAAATCATAGAAACACGATGGCAGAAAAGACCGTAGGGCCCAGCCAGCCTGCCCATCCGTCCAATTTAATTTAGCTTTATAATTCCCATCCCTCCCTCAGAGATCCCCTGTATTTATCCCAGGCTTTCTTGCATTCAGATACTGTTTTTGTCTCTACCATTCCATGTATCCACTACCTTCTCTATAAATAAATATCTCCTAAGATTACTCCTGAGTCTGCCCCCTTTCACCCTCCAGCCCATGACCCCTCATTCTAGAGCCTGCTTTCTGTTGAAATAGGCTCGCCTCCTGTGCATGGAAACCTTTGAGATATCTGAATGCCTCTCTCATATCTCCCCTATCTTGTCTTTCCTCTAAGGTGCACACGTTTAGATCTTTAAATCTATCCCCATGTGCTTTAGAACGAAGACCACTGACCATGTTAGTAGCCCCCTCTGGACTGGCTCCATCCTGTTTCTATCCTTCTGAAGGTGCGGTCTCCAGGATTGTATTCAATATTCCAAGTGAGGTCTCACCAGGGACCTATACAGGGGCAATATCACCTGCTGACCAGTCCTCTCCCTATGCAGCCAAGCATCTTCCTGGTTTCTACCATTGCTGTATCCACTTGTTTGGCCACCTTGAGATCATCAGTTACGATCACCCCCAGATATTGCTCTTCCTTTGCGTGTAGAAAAATGTCACCTCCAATATTTCACCTTTCCCTTGGGTGTTTGCAGCCTAAATGCCAAACTCTGCATTTTTTCAGTATTAAATCTTAGCTGCCAGCCCTTAGATCATCCCTCAAGCTTTGCTAGATCTCTTCTCATGTTTTCCACTCCTTCCTGGCTTTCCATCCGGTTGCAGATTTTGGTATCCGCAAAAAGGCAAACCTTTCTCGACAATCCTTCCATTATGTCACTCACCAAAATGTTGGGAGACCCAGGGGTCCCGATTACAGCCAATCAAATGCAGAGCTGAAATGGGTCATGCAAGAGAGAACCACATTAAAGATATGGAATCTTCTCTCTGACGAGATGGACTAGAGTAGGTCCTAGAACAAAGGAGGAGGAGGATCATCACAGGTTTTAAACCAAATAGAAAGAAACAAAAGCATTACACAGACAATGGCGGAAGAGATGTGTTTGAAACCGCATCCAGAAAGGGAAGCGAACAAGGAGATGATGTTCAAAGCCATGCACGGGGTAAGCCGGCCTGTCTGACAGTTTCCCCCCTTCTGCAGGCCTTCACCATGCGTCTACTGCTAGCTGGGAGGGTTCGGGAGAGGCCATGCCTGAGCTACTTTTGGCCTATGGAGCTCGTAAGCAATCTTCACAGGGAGATTTTGAGAGCGTCTGGGACAAGTACAGAGGATCTCTGAGGGAGAGGAAGAGACACTGAAGCTGAGCCATCCAGTTCTCTATTACCTGTGTACTTTCCCTTGTGAGAATCATCCACGAGGTCCCCGGAAAAGGTACCTGCGGGTCATCGAATAAAATAAACAATCGTATCAAAGCTTGTCGGCTTTTCACACTCTCTACATACGTTTACCCCTGAGTGCCAGAAGAACTTGCGAGAGTAAAGGTAAAGAGCTGATAAGTAAAGTTAATTTCTAACATAGCAGAATATTTCAGCCCAAAGTTAACTTCAGGATGCAGAATTGTTTTTGCTTGAAAGCCAGGATACATGGGGATATAATCTGTCTTAAGAACTGGGTGGTATTTATTTATATTTTTTTTTAACATGGGACTCTCTCTTCTTTGTAAGCTTTGGTGATTTCAGGCTCTGGTGAGTACTTGTTTGTTTGCGTATGAGTTTTCCTTGCCGTGCGAGCCTTCTGAAGCAGTGAGCTAGGGAAGCTTCCCCTCGGGCGAGAGGATCCGGGCGCTCCGGAGACCTTCAGCTCGTGTGCCAAAGGTTGGACCAGGACGGGGGTGCCAAGTCTTATCATCTGAGCAGAAAGCTGGCACCTCTGGAAGAGCTGTGGGAAGCCAGGGTCCAGATCCCACTGCTGCTTGTGACCTTGGGGCAAGTCACGTCACCCTCCATTGCCTTAGGCAGAAACGTGGGCCAGATTTACTAAGCTGCGCTATTAACAAATGATAAACGGCACTGAATGTGTGTGAAATGCTGTTAATTGCACAATATATTCAAAGACTCTGCCCCCTATGCTAATGCATAGGCAATTCGGTGCAAAGAAAATAACACTGCCGCCTTAGAAAAATATCAGCCCCATTATTTTTTCCTGGGACGTCGGGATGCTAACGCTCATCCATCCCTGTGACCCTGGGAGGCCTGCTAAAGGTACAGGGCTCAAAATAACTGCACCCCAGGCGCCAAAATGTTCCCCGGGGTTCTGGTAGGCTGCCGCTCACCCCGGGGCCGCCACCTGTGAAGGTGGCCCCACTATACAAAAGTTAAAAAAAAAAGTAAATCGAACAGCGATGTCCCACCCCTCCCCCCTGAACACCCCTAGACCACCAGGGAATTATGTTTGGGAAGGGGAGAGTCTGGGGAGGCTTTTGATTGGTGCAGGGGAGGGGGGGGTTGTAATGCAAAAGTAAGTGGTTTGGGTCAGAGGATGGGGGCGTCGCTGTGCAAGTTTTAATTTAATTTATTTTTTAAACTTTTTTTTAAATAGTGGGCCGCCTCAGCCGGTGGCCCCGGGGTGGGTGGGGATGCACCAAGACCCTCTTGGGGGAGGGGGGGAACTTAGCTACTTTGCGTGGGATGAGGGAACGTTTGCCCTCGCGCCCTTTAACGAGGTGGCAGCCACCATCGCGCTTCTAGGCCCTGTTTCCATATGCGATTTTGTTTTGTCGCTCACTTCTCCCGCCATAAAAAAAAACAAAAAACGCACGATGAGATCTCCATGATATCTTATCAGGGAGGGGCAAAATAATCGTGGGAACACCTCCCCCCTGCAATGTTTTGCCCCTCCCACGATAAAATGACCCCCTTAGATTGTGACCCACTTTAGGGACAGGGAAATACCTCAAGTTTCTGAACGTAATCTGCTTTGAAGTGGCTGAAAGGCGGAGTAAAAAACAAATAAAAATACAAAAAAATCCATCCTTCAGATATTCACTTAGTATCTGTATCGATTCCCCTGACCTAGAGGAACTTGAGTCAGCCAGGACAGATCCACAGGTTCACCATTTGGAAAGCCTGCATTACATGGCAACCATCAGTACCAGGTGATATCCCTAGGATTCAGATTTCCACTTTTGCTTGCTGGTTGTCAATCTTACCTTTTTTACAGTCTGTGAGGGGTCAGCATTGAATTACACAGTGAAATTACAAAACACTGGACAAAGCAAAGATCATTCAGAAATCTTCAAAATATGTATCCCCCAAGATATTTAGTCCCACTTATCCAGATAAGTAGAGACTTATCCAGCTAAGTGGCGGCATCTGAATATTCGGCTCCTTTTCAGCAGCTGCCACGTAGCCAGATAACTACTTAATCTGGCCAAGTAGTTAGCTGGCTCAGTGGTGGGTGAGTCAGGGCCGTAACGGGAAGGAGCCTCTTATCTGGCAAGAGCAGATCTAAAATTAGCCGATATACTTTATGCTGCTAACTTTAAAGATATCCCATCTAAGTTATCCGGATAAGTTTATCGGGCAAGCTGATTAGCCTTTCAGTATCACCCCCTCTATTGCATCTTTCTAGGTCATAGTTCTCAAATCCATTCCAAAAGACCCTCAAACAGGTCTGCTTGCCTGGGATATCCATAATAAATATGCAGGAGATATATTTGGGGTAAGAATCCAATGCAGTTACATATTTTTGATGGCTCTGAAAAACCAGAACTGTCTGTAGTGTGAAGGAGCAGAGTCCCCCCATGATAGGGGACTGTCCACGAAATGAGATGAGAGATCCTCACCACTGACCCTTCCTCTTTCCAGTCTCTGTCCCCCCCGGTGATCTCTGCCTGTTTACGTTGCGCCCGTAGATCCGTGTGAAGCCAGACAAGACCGGGGTGGTAACCGATGGCGTGAAGCACTCGATGAACCCTTTCTGCGAGATCGCGGTGGAGGAGGCCGTCCGTCTAAAGGAGAAGAAGGCTGTGAGTGAGATCATCGCTGTCAGCTGTGGGCCGCAGCCGTGCCAGGTACCTCAGAACACGTGCAGAGACAAAGCGGCCACAAGCCCTGTGGCTGGGGATTGTGCAGTGGGGCTAGGGATCAAATAGGAGTCTCTCTGCTGTGCAGGATGTTTTCAGAAGCTCAGAGATAGCAAGCGGCAATGCTCACTTTTTATATTAATCAAATATTTATGGCTGGAGCAGCCTCGGCCTCTAAGGTGTCACAAGGAGCCAGGAGCTAAGGCATAGGAAGGTAAAGTGACTCTCGCGAGGTCCCACAGAGCCAGTGACAGAGCGGGGATTAGAACTGAGATACAGGGGGATAGTGAGTCATCCTAGGTCAGCTGTAGAGTGCCTGGTAAAGTTATGGATTTGAACTTGCATTTCAAGGAGTTTTACTTCCAAATACAGGAAGTCCTCAAAGCGTTTCAAGTTCAGTTTCTAAGCTGACACCCATTATCCAGCTTACAACCCTCGTTCAGACTTTGAGA
Source organism: Rhinatrema bivittatum (assembly GCF_901001135.1). Taxonomy (NCBI): domain Eukaryota; kingdom Metazoa; phylum Chordata; class Amphibia; order Gymnophiona; family Rhinatrematidae; genus Rhinatrema; species Rhinatrema bivittatum. The sequence continues at coordinate 70,293,178 of NC_042628.1, read as the reverse complement.
CGCCTGAGTGTCCTCCAGCTGAGACCTGGCGAGGCAGTGTCACTAGGAAGAACACCAGGGACCTCTCTTCTCTAAACAGTGTCACTGCGGTGCGCTTGGTACTTTCCTCCTCAGAAAAAAAAAGGTAACAAAACGTAGTAAAACAGTAATGACAGCAGACAAGGACCAAATGGTCCATGCAGTCTGCCCAGCAAGCTTCTTATGCTAGCAACTGCCGCTCTGTGCAGGTTACCCCCATGCTTATCAGTTCTCCAGACTGTAGAGGTCCAATTTCTCTTTTCCCCCTGCCGTTAAAGCGGAGAGCAATGTTGAGGTTGCATGAAAAGTATGAAGGCTTATTGGGTAAGGGTAGCAACTGCCGAACCAGCAAGTTACCCCCAGGCACGCTTTTCTTCATTCCCATCCTCTGGCCTTTAGGGATCCACAGTGTTTATCCCATGCCCTTTTGAATTCTTTCACCGTTTTCATCTTCACCTCCTCCTCCGGAGGAAAGGGCATTCCAGGCATCTGCCATGCTCTGCATGGAGAAATATTTCATGACCCCTAGTTCTACTGATTCCTTTCCAACGGAAAAAGTTCATACATCATTAAAACCGTTCGGGTCTGTATCATATCTCCCCCCTGCACCTCCTCTCTTCCAGGGCATACGTATTTAGATCCTTCAGCCTCTCCTGATACTGCCCACGCAACATTTTGGTTGCCCTTCTGTGGACTGTGTCTGTCATTCTGGAGATACGGTCTCCAGACCTGAACAGAGTACTCCAGGCGAGGCACTGTCACCTCCTTCCTTTTCGTCCTGCAGACCCTGCGGGATCCCTCTCCTCGCCAGTAGCTGGAGGCAGGGAACTTTTTCACTCAGGATAGCTGGGAGGTTCCTCAGTAGCTTTTTGCCTCCGGTTAGGCGGGAGGTTTACTGAGATAGCTAGGAACTATCGGGGGAAAAAAAAAAAAGAGAGAAAAGAAGTAACAGGGCAAGGTAGTTAGACTCCGGGGGGAATCCCTCCTCACCTTCTGGGAAAAAAACCCACCCAGCATAGTCCTAAGCAAGCCGCGGCCTGCAGAGGGCAGTGCAACACTCATAGGGAACACAGGCTTCTCCCCCCCCCCCCCCCCCCAGCAGCAGGACGTGTGGCCGAGAGGGGCCGGAAATGAGTGCAGTGTGGGACAAGCAGGAGGAGGGGCTCCATCGCTGGCTCCTTTTGCCACCCCTGTGATGGCTGTGAATCGCCAGAAACAGAGAACCAGGGGAGGAGGGGCGGGGGCGGGCTGCAAGCAGCGGGAGCCACGAGAGCAGCTCGGTCAGGCAGAGGGCCCATCGTGGGGGGATGCAGCCAAGGTGCAGGCAGACCCTGAGAGAGAGAGAGAGCGAATCCCCAGAGGGAAGGGGGCAAGGCACAGCACAGGAGACTGAGTTTCCCACAGAATTTATCTTGCTAATGCTCCAGGCCTATAAAGAAATGAAAGCCAAAGGTCCCCAGGGAAGCAGCTCCCAGTTGGGCTCCCGGTACCCGCCAAGTTTAAAGAAACCTCGGACTGCCTGCCCCCGCCGTGGTTCAGAGAGTGATGCCGGGGCTCTGTAACTCCCAGAGGAAGGAGGGGAGTAAAGGAGGAGACGTAGCAGTGAGGAGGGAAGACCTGAAGCTCCTCTGCGTAAAGGCTACGCAAAGCCTTCAGGAAGACAAGAGCTTGCGAGGGGACCCAATCCGAGAGGGGTAAGGAGAGCAGCGAAGGCCTTTCCCCTCCACCCTGCTCTAGAGGAGATGATTGAGGGAGGGAAGGGTCACGCCCGATGCAGCCCTGAAAGCGAGGTCCTTAATCCTCTCCCTCTTCCCACTGCAGCAGGGGGAGGGTGACGGGTTACTAACGGCCCCGAAGGGAGACGCCCCAGGGCAGCAGTGTCAAACGGGCGACCGTACCGGCAGACGTGGGCGCCTCCTTAGGAGATGCGCAGGATAGAAAGGTAGAGGCCTTTTTCAAGAAAGCATCTGAGACGGCGAGTTTGGCCTCACAGGCAGCGGTATGGGGGGGGGGGGGGGTGTAGCCAGGGCGTTCGTCAATGGCTGCAGCAGCTGCAGGGATCGGAGAAGGCCCCGGGGATAGGGTGGCCAGGATAGTCAGGGAGGGCCTTTCTGGCGGACACGGTGTGATCTCACTAGAAGCGCAGCCAAACAGACGCCATCGGTGGTGGTGGTGGTGGTGGTGGGGGTAAGGAGGTTTTTGTGGCTCAGACACTGGGCGGCGGATGCACCCTCGACAGCAGGGTTAAGCTTCCTGCCCTTCGGAGGGCCATCTCCTCTTTGGGGAAGGCTTAGACGCCCTCATGAAGAGCCTGGTGGACTTGAAACCGCAGAGACTCCCGGAGGATAGGCCCAAAGGTCCCGTAAGGCCCTTTAAACAAAAGACCAAAGGGTTTAGAGGGTTTGGGCAAGTGAGGGTCCTGGGGAGTTGGAGAGTCAGGCCCCAGCTGAGACGGGGCTGGGTCAGAGAGAGAGCTCCAGGGGGGGTTTAAAGGGGCTGATGGTCGGGGGGGGGGGGCCCCCACCCCGAACCTCCTCCAGTGGGCGGTGGCTAACACTATTTTTGAAGGCGTGGGTCCCGGAGATGATCCGCTTAGGGGACTCCCTGGAGTTCGCCTCCACAGTTCCAGAGTCCCCCCCCCCCCCCCCCCCCTGCAGACCGCAGGAGAAAAGCGAGGCAACCAGAAGGACCCTAGACAAACTGCTGGCACTAGAAGCGCCAGTACCAGTTCCAGACCCAGAGAGGGGCACAGGTTGTTACCCAAAAAAGAAGGGGGCATTCCACCCCAGTATAAGACTTGAAAAGAATGAACAGAGCCCTCAAGGTGCGAGGGTTCAGAATGGAAACATTGAGGTCGGTCATTGGGGAAATTCTGACTGCGCTGACCCTAGCAGGAGCTGAATTGCATATCCGCATCAGAAAGTCGCATTGCAGATACCTGAGCTTTGAGGTACCGGGGAAACCATTATCAGTTGAACGCATTGTCGTTCGGGCGAGCCACACCACGAAGGCGATGGTGGTAGTGGCAGCAGCGCTGAGGAAGGAAGCTATTCCAGTGCACGGTCAGAGGAGGAGAGCAGCAGCTTCACAAGGAGAGTGAGGGCGCTCCCTCAGGAGTTAGGTTGGGGGTAAACAAGGCCAGAAGCAGTTTATGACCTTCCCAAAGTTTAGTTTATCTGGGGGCCCGGTTTGACATTGAGGAGGCAGAGGCGCTTTTGATGGGGAAAAGGGGCAGACAAACTGAGTTACCAGGTGAGGAAGCTTACAGTGACCAGGAAACCGGCAGCAAGAGATTACCTGTTGGGATTGATGGCAGCAACCACAGAGGTAGTCCCATGGGCAAAGGCTCATATGCGCGTACTACAGACAGCATTGCTCTCAGGATGAAACCCCAGCATGTGAAGATATGGAGAGAGGCTCAGCCTCACCCTCCAAGGTCAGAGCCAGCCCGTGCTGGTGGCTAGTCGAAAGCAACTTATTAGCAGGGGTCAGTCCAGTTCCACCGGCCTGGGTGACGTTAGCAACCGACGCCAGCAGGTTAGGCTGGGGGAGAGCATTGCGAAGAACAGGTTGTGTTGGGCAGATGGTCAGCCAAGGAGAGGGAGGCCTCAACGAACCTGTTGGAGCTGGTGCTCGAATACCCGTGCCCCAGGGGTCAGAGCGAAGCTGGTAAGAGTCCTTCCTTACAGCACCACAGCAGTGTCCTGTATAAACAGGCAAGGAGGGATGCAATGTTGGCAGTTAGAGGAAGAAGCGGAATAGCTAATGAGCTGGGCAGATAAGAACCTGGCAGGGAAGGAGAACACACAGGCGCAGACTACCTCAGCAGGCATTTGCTAGACCACAGAGAATGGGAAGTAGCGGAGGAAGCGCTTTCAAGAGTGGCAGGGAGGTGGGGAAGACCAGAATGGGACTCGATGGCAACAGGGGAGGAATGCCAAGGCAGAAAAAACGTTCAGCAGGCACCAGGAGCAGGGTTCAAAAGGAGTAGGTGCCCTAGTCCAGCTGTGGCCGGTGGACCAGCTGCTAGACGCATTTCCACCATGGCCCTCAATAGCGAGAGTACTGAGGAAAGCAGCAGATCACGGGGGCTGGATCATTCTGGTGGCCCCAGACTGGCCCAGAAGGTCGTGGAATGCGGACCTTGTAAGGCCGAGCAGGGATGCATCCCTGAAGCTAGGGAAAGCCGAGAACCTGCTCAGGAAGGACCCAGCCAAGTGGGGAAAGTCAGTTCGTTATTATCTTACAGCTTGGCTCTTGAGAGGGACAGGTTAGAGAAGAAAGGCCATTCAAAGGCAGTAGTAGCCACCTCGTTAAGGTCTAGGAGATGCTCTACCTTCTGGGCATGTGGTAGGGTCTGGAAAGTTTTTGAGTGGTGGTGCAAGGGAAGAAAAGTCTCCCCAGAAACGGCGAAAACAAGGAAGATCTTGCAGTTCCTGCCGGAGGGCGAGAGAGAGGGTTAGCCCTGAACTCTCTGAAGGTGCCGGTGGCAGCAGTAGCCTGTTTTAGGGGCCACGTGTAAGGAGGCTCCCTAGGGGCTCACCCGGACATAGCACGTTTCTTGAAGGCGGTAAGCACATGCGGCCTCCGAAGCGCCTGGTAATGCCCACGTGGGACCTTAACGTGGTCCTTGGAGCCTTGTCCAAGGCTCCCTCTGAACCACTTACAGGAGCACCATTAAAGGCCCTCACTTTAAAGGCAGTCTTTCTAGTGGCGATGTGCTCAGCCGGAAGGGTCTCGGAAATCCAGGCCTTGCCCTGTAGGGAGCCCTACCTGTCGCTTCATAAGGACAGAATAGTTATCCGTCCTGTCCCATTCTTTTTACCTAAGGTGCTGTCAGTCTCACGCAGATCAGGAGATTGTTTTACCAGCTCTGAGGAGGACAGAAGCGGGGCAGACAGGGGGTAGCCCTCGCCCGCTAGAAGTCCGAAGGATGCTGCTACATTATTTAAAGATCACCAACTAAAATAAAAATGGCAAGAGCACACAGAGCCCTGGCTGGAGCACAAGGGCTCTCCAGCCAGGGCTCTGTATGCTCGTGCCAGTTTTATTTTAGTTGGCTCTTCCGCTCCCTCAGCAGAATGCAGTATGAAGGCCCCTTTATCAGTAATTACCTTCCTGCGATCGAGAGAGACAGACCGACTCAGAAACGGAGGTTACCCCCTCCTGGATCGGTTCTCCGAGCCTCTCACCCAGTCTTTAAGCTTCACGTTATCCTCTCCTGCTGAATGTTTTCAGTGGCACCGTCTTGCCGTTGCGCCACAGATTCTGTGCGGTCTCCTAAATCGGCACGTTCTCTCCTCAGCTCGGTGACAATAGATTTAAGCTCCTGTTTTAATAGGCCCATATCTTCCTGCAGGTCACTTAAAATCGTCCTGGCTGAATTTCTTGTGTGCAGCTCTATCTCCGCGCCCGAATCTCTCTATCTCGCTGCGTCGCCGCCATTTTCTCCTTCACCATTCCCATCGGGGCCGTTGGGATTTTTCGCCGTGTTCATGCCCTGTATCATTTTGGTCGCCTTTCTCTGCACTTTTTCTAGCTTCCTAAGGGGGGGGCGTGTAGGTTGGGGACGGACTGAGGAATGCATACATTATATTCTGCGCTGTTTGAGTGGCTGCCAGAAATAGCAGGTGCACAGTGCGTGCGCTATTGGTGTATGTGGGCTTTAAGCTCATTTTCACAGGGAAACTGTCCAGGTAGGTTCCCTTTTAAGTTAGCTGCATGGGATGTGCCGAAGTGCCAGATCCTAGAACCAGATTAACAGAAGCAGAGCCAAACTTTCCTAGGTCTCCGCCTCACGCCCGTGTCCTCTGGAGTGATGAGCGACTTACAACAGGAGTCGCTTGGATTTTACCCTCCCGGTTTTTCCTCTGCAGCAGCCCTTCATCCTCTTTTTTTCTGCCAGGCTCATAATTTAGCAAGTGAACTGTCAGCAGAACCAAAACAGCTTGTAGCAGAGAGAAAGAGAGAGAGCGCTACAATAATGGAAACTGACACTGAATAGGTGCTGAATAGTTCAAATAAACTGTGTGCAATCTCTTCTCCTGCCTCTGGATGGCAGTGTGCACACTTTACAGACTCTTTCAAAATGCTCACAACTGGAGCCTTGCTGCACAGCCATTAGAGGTTTACAAACCTGACAGTTACCTTTAAAAGTACTCTAAGATCCGCGATTGGCTTTCTGTTCCTGCCTCAGCGGTCTTCACTAAGTCCCGGGGCCGATTTCCCTTCCACGCTGCCTTTCTAAGCTCCTTGAAGGCAGCGCATTCTGAATCAGCTCCTCCTCCCACACACACTCGGTCCAACATCTGCAGATGACCCCCCGCTTCTGAGGCTGAGCGGCGGAGCTGCTCTGAAGGCCTGGGCCTGCCGCCTGGCATCTCGAGGAACAGATTTTGGATGTAAGGGTAAGAAGAGAGAGATTTAAGCCCTTGAAAAGGCAGGGAGCGCTAATTCAAGGGTTTGAAAGGAAGATTGCTCTTCTGGAACATTCAACAGTGCTGAGGCAAGGGGTTTTACTTTTTTGGCGTGTGCTGCAGTGGCGAGGAAACCTCTCCCTCTCCCTCCCTCCTAACCTTGCAGCTTCCTTGTTGCATGTCCCATACGTCCCTGAGCCGTTGGATGTTCTTTGCCGTATTAATACCGTGGAATGCCTTGCGCTCTTAACTGTGCCTGTCCTTGTACAGGGTGGCCCATGGAAACGTGGCCTGCCTCCAGCGCACTGGTACTTTTCCATGGAGCCACCCTGAGGTTTCAGTGGCTCCTGTACTGTGGGGGCCCTGTAGGAGCAAGCCGTGCCTTTGGCCCTCCGCTGCCCCCGCTGTTTTGACTGGAGGGATGAAGTGGAGGGTGCATCGAGCCGTGTTCTCCTTGTCTATGGTCCTGACTAGTGCGTTAAATCATACGGCGGTTTAGTGTCCTGCGCGGTGCGATGCCCAAGTCTGGACCCGAAATTGCAGAGGAGGAGGAAGATGTGGCTCGATGCCCTCCTCCTCCTCCTCGTGCTGGCTCAATTATCAGCAGAAAGGGGGGAGAGGGTTGAAGAGATCGGCTGCCAGGAATAGGGGGCAGGGAGATCAGAGGGTGATCAGCTTACGGGATGGGTAACTTAGGGGCTGGAGGATGAGTGGATGGGGGGTAATTAGGAGCAGCTGGGGAACGAGAGCTGAGGATAAGGGAGGTTGGCAGAAGAGGCGAAGAGAAATGGGATGAGAGGGAATCAGTTGGGGGAATGATAGAGGGCATGCAAAGAATGCACCTTTCCAGTCTTGTTTTAAATGCATCAGTGCCATTATGAATCCTGAGATCTGTCAGCAAGCATTTTCTGCTCTGCTGACTTCCCTTTCCACTTTGCTCGATGTGGCCTTTAAAGGGGCATCGAGGCTGGCGACCTCTGCCACACACCTACCTTCATGTTTCATAGCCTTAAGAACATAAGAGGTGCCCTGCTGGGTCCACCGAGCCCAGCATCCTGTCTCTGACAGTGGCCAGTCCGAGTCACAAGTACCCGGCAGAGCCCCAATAGTTGCTCTATTTCTTGTATCTCACTCCCAGGGATAAGCACTGACTGATAAGGCTACCTGGCTGATAACTCTTTATGGATTTTTCCTTCAGGGACTTGTCCAATCCTCTTTTGAGTCACCTTGACCTCATCCTCTGGCAACAGATTCCGTAGCCTGATTGTGCGCTGAGTGAACAAATACTTCCTAAGATTTGTTTTAAATGTGCTGGTTGTTAGTTTCATGGAGTGTCCCCTAGTCCTAGTGTAATTGTTTGAAAGGGTAAATCACCGTTCCCCATTTACTCGTTCCTCTCCACTCATGATTTTATAAATCTCAATCATATCCCCTCTCAGACGTCTCGTTTCCAAGCTGAAGAGCCCTAATCTGTTTCGCCTTTCTCCATAAGGGAGATTTTCCATCTCCTTTATCATTCTTGTCACGCTTCTCTGCACCTTTTCCATATCTGCTCTGTCTTATTTTTTAGATGGGGGGACCAGAACTGCACACAGTACTCAAGGTTTGGTTGCCCCATGGATCTATCAAATGTATTATTTGAAGTAAAATGCTTCTTATGGTAATTTTGATTTTTTTTTTTTTTTGTTTTAATGGCCTGTGACAACTTTTGTTTTACCAACATGAGAAGTACCAAGGTGTTAGGCTTTTGAGGCCTTGTAGGTCCCTTCAGATCCCCTCATGTTCTCCAGATGTTCCTTGGTTGTCCAGTTCTTCTGATCTTCAGATTTTGCAGAATGGACCTTTGAGTTTTTGAGAGCTCCTTGAATAATTCTTACATTGACGACGGGAGGCCACTACTATTACTTATTTCAATAGTGCCACTCAATCTGTGCAACACTATACCAAAACACACAAGAAATGGTACCTGCTTGGTGGAGCTTACAATCTAATCAATACAAGCACAGAGGGCAAAATTGATCATTTTATTTAGTAAGAAAATGGTTAAAATCAATAAGGCTGTGAGTAGGATATTCAGGTGTTAGGACTGCAAAGAAGCCTCAATAAGGTAGGGTTTTAGACTTGATTTAAATAAGGCAAGAGAGGGAGCAAGGTGGAAAGCATGGAGTCAGGAGCTGGTGGGAGAGAAGAAGGGTGACGATAGGAGTGACCTGCCCGAAGAGCACAGTTCACAAGGGGGAGAAAAGAGATGAGAAGTAGTGAGGGACTGCAGAGTGGTGGTGAGTGTGAGGAGCTTGAAGTGTATGTGGAACAGATAGGAAGTCCGTGGAATGACTCTTCAAGTTATGAGTGTAGTGACTTTGGCAAAAGACGAGTCGCGCAGCTGAAGTTTGGATAGATTGTACTGCGCAGAGATGGCTTACTGGGAGACCTGTGAGGAGCAGGCTGCAGTGGTCGAAGCGGGAGTTGATGAGAGAGTGAATAAGGGCTCTGGTCAGACAGGAAGGGGCAGATTTTCAGATGTTTTATAGAGAGAAAGGTCGCATTTTAGCTTTGTTTTGCATATTTGTAGAGAAGGCCAGTTGAAGATCACCTCAATTTTACAGCATGAGGGGACTGGGAGGATGACCATGTTAACTACAGAAACGGAGAAAGAGGGAAGTGGGTTTTGGGGAGTTTAAGGTGGTGGTGAGACCTCCAGGCAGCAATGTCAGGCAAGTAGGCTGAGAGATGGTGCTGGATCCCTGGTGAAATTTCTCATGTAGAGATAAAGATGATATGGAAAGCCATGGGAGGAGAGCAGAGTATAGAGGTGAGAAGAGGGCCCAGGGTAGAGCCTTGAGACGCACTGATAGATAGTGGGAAGAGAGGAGAGTACAGAGGGAGTTAGTATAAAGAGAGGTGAGAAGAGGAACCAGGGTAGAGCCTTGAGACGCACTGATAGATAGTGGGAAGAGAGGAGAGTACAGAGGGAATTAGTATAAAGAGAGGTGAGAAGAGGAACCAGGGTAGAGCCTTGAGACGCACTGATAGATAGTGGGATGGGAGCAGAGTACAGAGGGAGTTAGTATAAAGAGAGGTGAGAAGAGGAACCAGGGTAGAGCCTTGACACACTGATAGATAGTGGGAAGAGAGGAGAGTACAGAGGGAATTAGTATAAAGAGAGGTGAGAAGAGGAACCAGGGTAGAGCCTTGAGACGCATTGATAGATAGTGGGAAGAGAGGAGAGTACAGAGGGAATTAGTATAAAGAGAGGTGAGAAGAGGAACCAGGGTAGAGCCTTGAGACGCACTGATAGATAATGGGAAGAGAGGAGAGTACAGAGGGAATTAGTATAAAGAGAGGTGAGAAGAGGAACCAGGGTAGAGCCTTGAGACGCACTGATAGATAGTGGGAAGAGAGGAGAGTACAGAGGGAATTAGTATAAAGAGAGGTGAGAAGAGGAACCAGGGTAGAGCTTTGAGACACACTGATAGATAGTGGGAAGAGAGGAGAGTACAGAGGGAATTAGTATAAAGAGAGGTGAGAAGAGGAACCAGGGTAGAGCCTTGAGACGCACTTATAGATAGTGGGAAGAGAGGAGAGTACAGAGGGAATTAGTATAAAGAGAGGTGAGAAGAGGAACCAGGGTAGAGCCTTGAGACGCACTGATAGATAGTGGGAAGAGAGGAGAGTACAGAGGGAATTAGTATAAAGAGAGGTGAGAAGAGGGCCCAGGGTAGAGCCTTGAGACGCACTGATAGATAGTGGGAAGAGAGGAGAGTACAGAGGGAATTAGTATAAAGAGAGGTGAGAAGAGGAACCAGGGTAGAGCCTTGAGACGCACTGATAGATAGTGGGAAGAGAGGAGAGTACAGAGGGAATTAGTATAAAGAGAGGTGAGAAGAGGAACCAGGGTAGAGCCTTGAGACGCACTGATAGATAGTGGGAAGAGAGGAGAGTACAGAGGGAATTAGTATAAAGAGAGGTGAGAAGAAGGCCCGGGGTAGAGCCTTGAGACGCACTGATAGATAGTGGGAAGAGAGGAGAGTACAGAGGGAATTAGTATAAAGAGAGGTGAGAAGAGGAACCAGGGTAGAGCCTTGAGACACACTGATAGATAGTGGGAAGAGAGGAGAGTACAGAGGGAATTAGTATAAAGAGAGGTGAGAAGAGGAACCAGGGTAGAGCCTTGAGACACACTGATAGATAGTGGGAAGAGAGGAGAGTACAGAGGGAATTAGTATAAAGAGAGGTGAGAAGAGGGCCCAGGGTAGAGCCTTGAGACGCACTGATAGATAGTGGGAAGAGAGGAGAGTACAGAGGGAATTAGTATAAAGAGAGGTGAGAAGAGGAACCAGGGTAGAGCCTTGAGACGCACTGATAGATAGTGGGAAGAGAGGAGAGTACAGAGGGAATTAGTATAAAGAGAGGTGAGAAGAGGAACCAGGGTAGAGCCTTGAGACGCACTGATAGATAGTGGGAAGAGAGGAGAGTACAGAGGGAATTAGTATAAAGAGAGGTGAGAAGAGGAACCAGGGTAGAGCCTTGAGACGCACTGATAGATAGTGGGAAGAGAGGAGAGTACAGAGGGAGTTAGTATAAAGAGAGGTGAGAAGAGGAACCAGGGTAGAGCCTTGAGACGCACTGATAGATAGTGGGAAGAGAGGAGAGTACAGAGGGAGTTAGTATAAAGAGAGGTGAGAAGAGGAACCAGGGTAGAGCCTTGAGACGCACTGATAGATAGTGGGAAGAGAGGAGAGTACAGAGGGAATTAGTATAAAGAGAGGTGAGAAGAGGAACCAGGGTAGAGCCTTGAGACGCACTGATAGATAGTGGGAAGAGAGGAGAGTACAGAGGGAGTTAGTATAAAGAGAGGTGAGAAGAGGAACCAGGGTAGAGCCTTGAGACGCACTGATAGATAGTGGGAAGAGAGGAGAGTACAGAGGGAATTAGTATAAAGAGAGGTGAGAAGAGGAACCAGGGTAGAGCCTTGAGACGCACTGATAGATAGTGGGAAGAGAGGAGAGTACAGAGGGAATTAGAATAAAGAGAGGTGAGAAGAGGAACCAGGGTAGAGCCTTGAGACGCACTGATAGATAGTGGGAAGAGAGGAGAGTACAGAGGGAATTAGTATAAAGAGAGGTGAGAAGAGGAACCAGGGTAGAGCCTTGAGACGCACTGATAGATAGTGGGAAGAGAGGAGAGTACAGAGGGAATTAGTATAAAGAGAGGTGAGAAGAGGGCCCAGGGTAGAGCCTTGAGACGCACTGATAGATAGTGGGAAGAGAGGAGAGTACAGAGGGAATTAGTATAAAGAGAGGTGAGAAGAGGGCCCAGGGTAGAGCCTTGAGACGCACTGATAGATAGTGGGAAGAGAGGAGAGTACAGAGGGAGTTAGTATAAAGAGAGGTGAGAAGAGGAACCAGGGTAGAGCCTTGAGACGCTCTGATAGATAGTGGGAAGAGAGGAGAGTACAGAGGGAATTAGTATAAAGAGAGGTGAGAAGAGGGCCCAGGGTAGAGCCTTGAGACGCACTGATAGATAGTGGGAAGAGAGGAGAGTACAGAGGGAATTAGTATAAAGAGAGGTGAGAAGAGGAACCAGGGTAGAGCCTTGAGACGCACTGATAGATAGTGGGATGGGAGCAGAGGGGGATCTGCCCGAGAACACACTAAATGTGCAATGAGCGAGGTAAAACAAAGAACCAACATGCCGATACAGTAAAATTCATGGGAGAGCAGGTGAGCGCCTGCTCTCCCGGCGTGCGCACAGGCCAGTGTCCTCTGCGCGCGATTCAGTAAACTAAAATATTTAAATTAGGGCGCGTCCCTAGCGCCTCTTTTTGGACAGGAGCGGCAGCTGTCAGCGAGTTTGACAGCCAACGCTCAATTTTGCCGGCGTCGGTTCTCAAGCCCGCTGACAGCCACGGGTTTGGAAACCGGACACCGGCAAAATTGAGCGTCCGGTTTTCAAACCGCGGGCCGATTTCAAATTTTTATTTATTTATTTTTTTTTAAACTTTCGGGACCTCCGACTTAATATCACCATGATATTAAGTCGGAGGGTGCACAGAAAAGCAGTTTTTACTGCTTTTCTGTGCACTTCCTGGTGCCGGCAGAAATTAGCGCCTACCTTTGGGTAGGCGCTAATTTCTGAAAGTAAAATGTGTGGCTTGGCTGCACATTTTACTTTCTTTATCGCACTTGAATGACTAATAGGGCCATCAACATGCATTTGCATGTTTCGGGCACTATTAGTCTCGGGGGGGGTTAGCCGCGTGTTTCGACGCGCTATTACCCCTTACTGAATAAGGGGTAAAGCTAGTGCGTCCAAAATGTGCGTCCAAATGCAGGTTAACAGTGCACTCCGCCAGAGCTCACTGTACTGTATCGGCCTGCAAGATAGGGCAGAGTATCTAGGAGTAGGTGATGATCAAGAGTGTCGAAAGCAGCAGAAGGACTGAGTAAAGACCTTTTTGTTTTTAGCCATGAACAGGTCATAGGAGAATTTGGCAAGGGCCGTTTCTGTGGCCTGCAGAGAGCGAAAACCAGACCAGAGTGGATCAAGAATGGCTTGAGATGAAAGAAAGTCAAGACAGTGGAGGTGAACAGCACATTCAAGTAGTTTGGATGTGAAGGGGAAGAGGGAGATGGGACAATAGTTAGGGCAGGCAGGATTTTTCAGGAGTGGCGTGATCACAGCATGTCTGAAGGTAGTGCAAAGTGACAGGTAAGGAATGGCTGCAGTGGAGACAGAGCTGAGAAGCTGGCATGGGTGTGGGGTCAGAGGAGTTTGGAGGAGGAGAGAAGATGGACAATTTCCTCCATTGTGATTTCAGAAAAGGAGGAGAGCGTGGCAGAGGGCAGAGGAATGAAGTGATGGCGAGGGAGGTTGGACATGACTTGGTTGGGAACTCTAATCTTGGGAATCTTGTCATGGACGTAGTCAGCCATTGTCTAGGCAGAGAGTGAAGGGGGGGGTGAGAGGTGAAGCAATTGATGTGCCAAAGAGACGGTGAGAGTTAGATGGAAGAGAGTCTTACTTGGCAAGTGCAATAGCAGCCTGGCAAGAAGTCAGCATCAGTCTGAAATGTATTAAGTCAACATGGGCAGAGGATTTTAGCCAGAGATGCTCTGCAGAGCAGGGACAGGAACGTAGGATGCAAAGGTTGGGGTTTGGCGCATCTGCAGAATGGGTCAGGGAGGGGAAAGCGTGTTTAAAGCAGAGGAGCGTATAATGCCGGAAGAAGAAGAAACTGCTTTGTCAGCTGACTCAGACAGTGTAATAGAGGAGAGGGAAGGATGCAAGAGGCAGAAGCTTGGAGATTCCTGAAAGTGGTGGTGGTGGTGGCTGGACAAGGCTGTGGGGGAGGGTGGTTTAGTGTGAACGTTGGCAGCTGACGGTCTGAGAGGGGGGGTCGTGAGGTGAGGAAGTACGAGAGAGAGAGAGAGGAGTTGTAGGAAAGCACTAGGTGAAGGCAGTGGCCATGAGTAGGGGGGCGATACAGCAGCTTATGCCTCAAACTCCTTGTGTTAAGAGGCAGAAGGGTCATTAGCGAGGAGGAGGTTAAAATCCCCAGGAATAAGGAAAGGGGGTGGGGATTTATCCGGGTGTTGATAGATGGCAGCTGCCCGGAGAGGGGTCTCAATGGAAGAGTGGGGCTGAGGTGGAAGAAGGAGTTGAAATCTACAGGAGGGGGGGAGCAGCAGTCCTGTTCTGCGAGGCACTGTGTATGTGGAAGAAGATAACGTCCATGGCAGAAGGCAAGTCCTCAGGGGAAAGCCAAGTCTCGGTCAAGGTGTAGGAGAGAGAAAGAGGTCATGAATGTCGGAAAGTTGGTTGGAAACAGAGTGACCTCGAGAGAGGGGGAGGAGAGGGCGGAGGTGGTAACGATGGGGAGAACGTTGCCTTGGAGGGCCAGAGTTGGGATGGGTAATCCCCAGCTGAGCGTATAAGAGGAGAATTCGGAGAAGAGAGGTTGGTGGTGCGACGCCGGTGATGAGGCTGTGTAAGGGAGAGTGGGCAGGGCAGGAGGAACGAGCGCTGAAGTAAAGGACAGAGAGATTAGGGACGGTAGACTTGGTCTTGGTAGTGGTTTGCAGCAGGGAATGAGATTGGGGAGGAAGAGCAGATGTAGCAGAGCCATGGGAAAAGAGAGCTGAGGTAATGCGGCCCCTGCTCCCTCCCTGGCCAGTAGGTGGACGTCCAAAAGGTTGGGGACTGAGGCAGCTGGGAGAAGCAAGCAAATGTGCTGCAAGCTCCCCAGTACCTGGCCAGCTGCCCAAGAGCGCAGGAAGGTAGCAGCCCAGGCCCGAGGCAACTTCCAAAGTTCACCACCAAGGCAGCTGGGAAAGCTATGCAGACCCTCCGTACCCAGCTCATTGCTGTAGGGGAATGTGGAGGGGTCTCATTGTCTCCCTCTGGATGAAGCTGGGTGGGGAGCCACGTGGTGAGCTTTAGCTGCTGTCTAGTTAAAAATAAGACTTTTTTTTGTACACTGAACTGAGTGTTGCCAGCCATTGTCTGATGAGAGCACGTCCTGTGCTTCTGCCTCTCCGCTGACCGCGCAGTAATGTGCACGCTCTCCGCTGACCGCTGACCCCGCAGTAATGTGCACGCTCTCTGCTCTCTGCTGACTGCGCAGTAATGTGCACGCTCTCCGCTGACCGCTGACCCCGCAGTAATGTGCACACTCTCCGCTCTCTGCTGACCCCGCAGTAATGTGCACGCTCTCCGCTGACCGCTCAGTAATGTGCACACTCTCCGCTCTCCGCTGACCCCGCAGTAATGTGCATGCTCTCCGCTCTCTGCTGACCGCGCAGTAATGTGCACGCTCTCCGCTGACCCCACAGTAATGTGCACGCTCTCCGCTCTCCGCTGACCGTGCAGTAATGTGCACGCTCTCCGCTCTCCGCTGACCCCACAGTAATGTGCACGCTCTCCGCTGACCGCTCAGTAATGTGCACGCTCACTGCTCACCGTGCAGTAATGTGCACGCTCTCCGTTCTCCGCTGACCACGCCGTAATGTGCACGCTCTCCGCTGACCGCTCAGTAATGTGCACGCTCTCCGCTCTCCGCTGACCGCGCAGTAATGTGCACGCTCTCCGCTGACCGCTCAGTAATGTGCACGCTCTCCGCTGACCCCGCAGTAATGTGCATACTCTCCGCTCTCTGCTGACCCCGCAGTAATGTGCACGCTCTCCGCTCTCTGCTGACCGTGCAGTAATGTGCACGCTCTCCGCTGACCCCGCAGTAATGTGCACGCTCTCCGTTGACCGCTCAGTAATGTGCACGCTCTCCGTTCTTCACTGACCGCGCCGTAATGTGCACGCTCTCCGCTGACCGCTCAGTAATGTGCACGCTCTCCGCTGACCGGGCAGTAATGTGCACGCTCTCCGCTGACTGCGCAGTAACGTGCACGCTCTCCACTCCGCTGACCACGCAGTAATGTGCACGCTCTCCGCTGACTGCGCAGTAACGTGCACGCTCTCCACTCTCCGCTGACCACTCAGTAATGTGCACGCTCTCCGTTGACCGCGCAGTAACGTGCACGCTCTCCGCTGACCACGCAGTAACGTGCACGCTCTCCTCTTTCTTGTCTCAGGAGACCATCCGCACAGCCCTGGCCATGGGAGCCGATCGAGGGATCCACGTGGACATCTCCGGCAAGGACTACGAAAGCCTCGGCCCCTTCCAAGTCTCCAAGATCCTTGCAGCCCTCGCCAAGAAAGAGAGCGCCAACCTGGTGCTGCTGGGGAAACAGGTCAGCTCCGAGTGTCCCATCTGCACTCCCAGGAGGGGCCAGATTTAAGGACTGGGTGAAAAGGTTAGAAAGCCCGCCAGGCGGCAGCTCGTGTGCGTCTCGTATCCCAGAGACTTAATCTCCTGCAACTGCTGGAAGGGAAACTCTTCCACAGGAAAGGTTGTGGACGTAAACGTTTTGCATGATGGAAACAGAATGTATTTTGGCATTAGCTGCCGTCATGGGGGAGCAATAGCCTCTGTCTTTAGGGGCACCCGTTACAGCAGGGGTGCTCAGACCAGCCAGCCGGGTTTTCAGGATCTCCCGAATGAATATGCATATGATTTATTTGCATGTACTACCTCCTGTGTATGCCGACATGCTCCTGCATATTCATTAGAGAGATCCTGAAACCCCGACGGGCCGGGGAGGGGGCGTGGGACCGGTTTGTGCACCCTGCATTATGGGCAAGCTTGGTTTGGTGCTTCCGTGCTGCAGAAGCTGAATCCACAGGTGAATTTTATATATTGACAAGCGCCTGGTTGCTGGGGACTATGTACAGGTGGATCCGGAGGATCTGTCCACTAATACCTACAGTGCAACTTGGCTGTTTTAGCTCCCAAATCTCCCAGAAATCCCTGCAGTGGACTGGTACCATGACCCATTAACAGTCGCTTCCAGCAGGTAGGCGTCTAAATACGGCGGCAGCTGCTGCCTCCTCTGTGCTGCTCTCACTTCCTCTCACTGCTAATCTTTCTCTCCCTCTCTCTCTCTGCGCTCTCGTGTTCTTCCTTCCTCTCTTTCAAATCGGTTTTCAGTGCAGACATTTGCGGCCTGCCGGTCTGCACTTGTGCTGCTGGAGTGAGACATGAAGGTGGGAACAGAAACGAGGTACAAAGTATAGAAGAGAAACGGACGATTCTTGGGTTTTGGCGCTGCTCTGTATTATCTGTAGTCCAATTACGTTTCTAGCCCGGTGGCAGGTTACGTGGAGCTGCTGTTTCTCCACTTTCCCCTAGAACTAAACAGAGCTTTTCCTGTTCATCCTTTTCTGGGAACTGCAATTTCTCTTCAGTTATGGAAAATGTGCAGCTTTTGATATTTTAGGGTTTTGCCCAGCACAGGAGGAAACGCCTTTCTGTTTCTGTTTCTCTGGTGTTGTGCTGCATACAGAATCTGCCTTCTCGCGGTTTCCAGTTCAGTTTTCGTTTGAATATTTCTGTTTCTAACTGGTGATCACTTAGAGGTCCATACTGAGTAAAAGTGTGAAAGTTACCTGAGTAATTTTGCCCAGGTATGTTCTGTTGAATGCCCAGGTAAAATGTTCCACCAAATCTACCCAGCCCATTGCATTTGACCTCTGAGTCATTTAGTTTCAGCCCTGGGGATGAGAAAACGCGCGGCCAAACCCGCTGACAGCCGCCGCTTCTGTCAAAAAGGAGGCGCTAGGGACGCGCTAGTGTCCCTAGCGCTCCTTTTACCGCGGGCCCTAATTTTCCTGAATCGCGCGCGCCGTTTACTGTATCGGCCCGAGTGTGAGAAGTTGGCTGAGCAACAAGACTTAAGGGCGCGGTGGTCAGTGGGGTCTACCCTGAAGAAGGGGAGGGTTACCAGCGGGGTGCCACAAGGGTCAGTGTGAGGTCCAGTCCCTGTGTGACACTGTGGAAGGGTCAGGGGAGGGTTACCAGCGGGGTGCCACAAGGGTCAGTGTGAGGTCCAGTCCCTGTGTGACACTGTGGAAGGGTCAGGGGAGGGTTACCAGCGGGGTGCCACAAGGGTCAGTGTGAGGTCCAGTCCCTGTGTGACACTGTGGAAGGGTCAGGGGAGGGTTACCAGCGGGGTGCCACAAGGGTCAGTGTGAGGTCCAGTCCCTGTGTGACACTGTGGAAGGGTCAGGGGAGGGTTACCAGCGGGGTGCCACAAGGGTCAGTGTGAGGTCCAGTCCCTGTGTGACACTGTGGAAGGGTCAGGGGAGGGTTACCAGCGGGGTGCCACAAGGGTCAGTGTGAGGTCCAGTCCCTGTGTGGCACTGTGGAAGGGTCAGGGGAGGGTTACCAGCGGGGTGCCACAAGGGTCAGTGTGAGGTCCAGTCCCTGTGTGGCACTGTGGAAGGGTCAGGAGAGGGTTACCAGCGGGGTGCCACAAGGGTCAGTGTGAGGTCCAGTCCCTGTGTGGCACTGTGGAAGGGTCAGGAGAGGGTTACCAGCGGGGTGCCACAAGGGTCAGTGTGAGGTCCAGTCCCTGTGTGGCACTGTGGAAGGGTCAGGAGAGGGTTACCAGCGGGGTGCCACAAGGGTCAGTGTGAGGTCCAGTCCCTGTGTGGCACTGTGGAAGGGTCAGGAGAGGGTTACCAGCGGGGTGCCACAAGGGTCAGTGTGAGGTCCAGTCCCTGTGTGACACTGTGGAAGGGTCAGGGGAGGGTTACCAGCGGGGTGCCACAAGGGTCAGTGTGAGGTCCAGTCCCTGTGTGGCACTGTGGAAGGGTCAGGAGAGGGTTACCAGCGGGGTGCCACAAGGGTCAGTGTGAGGTCCAGTCCCTGTGTGGCACTGTGGAAGGGTCAGGAGAGGGTTACCAGCGGGGTGCCACAAGGGTCAGTGTGAGGTCCAGTCCCTGTGTGACACTGTGGAAGGGTCAGGGGAGGGTTACCAGCGGGGTGCCACAAGGGTCAGTGTGAGGTCCAGTCCCTGTGTGACACTGTGGAAGGGTCAGGGGAGGGTTACCAGCGGGGTGCCACAAGGGTCAGTGTGAGGTCCAGTCCCTGTGTGGCACTGTGGAAGGGTCAGGGGAGGGTTACCAGCGGGGTGCCACAAGGGTCAGTGTGAGGTCCAGTCCCTGTGTGACACTGTGGAAGGGTCAGGGGAGGGTTACCAGCGGGGTGCCACAAGGGTCAGTGTGAGGTCCAGTCCCTGTGTGGCACTGTGGAAGGGTCAGATGGGGAGCCGGGCCTGTTTGTTGCAGGTTTTTGAATCATCTGCAAAGTCGCAGTGCCAGAGAGAGTAGCAGTATGTGCTCTCTAAAGGTCTCGAGAGGTGGTTGGAGACCGCATCTCTAAAAAGGAGGCACTTGAAAGCCATCCACCGAGAGAGCTGGGGATGTATCGGGATCATGGGAGGGGGACACAACAGGAATGGGAGTGGAAAAATAAACTGCTTTTTTTTTTTTTTCATGAGGCCAGAAGTAGGGAAACACATTTTGAAAAAAAATTGAAAACCAATCTGCTAGAATGCTGAATGAAGTCCTTTTCAAGGCAGGCTCATTACTCTCGCCAAGTGCTTGCTAATAGCTCTGTACTATGAAAATGTAAGACGGTGAAAAATATTGCACTTCCAGTCCTGAGCAAAGCGGAGTGTGGCTGCCGTATTAATCCACTCGATTATTTAGAGAGAAGGCTGATAACCTTTTCACCGGACTAAATACATCCATGACGAACCTGCAGGCCGATTTCTAGCATTAAACATATTTGTAAAAAGTGTAAATTATATGAAAAATAGAAAAACCTCACATGCTAATTCAGCTGTACACACTGTAGTTCATTGTACTGATTTATTTCCTTTCTTGAAAACAGGACTGTAGCTTTAAATAGAATACAAAAATCAGCAATTTTTTTCAGTTTTTCTCAAAATTTTTTATTTTTGGGGGGGAAATAAAAACTAGAAAATACATTTCCCCCCCCCCCCCATCACGTAAAAATGTTCAGAAAAGTTGCATCTCTAGGTAGTGAACACCTGGAACGGTGACAGAATTCAGGCCTGCCTAGGATAAACACACAAGGACCTTCATGGCAGAGGGAGTGAGAGGACAAAGCAAGGGAGACCTGTGACAGGTACACTGCTGTCGTTCACATAAGACAGTCCCTGCTCCAAGGAGCTTACATGCAGACCAAACAAGAAAGTGTATGGGGAGAGGCAGGGATAAAATTAAAGTCTGAGAGGCAGGTGAATCGGTGGATTTCCTAGAGTGTAGCCAGATGGACTCGGGACCAGTGGGTATTGTGCTCTTCTGCTAGCAGATGGGAGACTGAGTCAGATTTCAAAGCTGTCACCCTAGATATATCCCTGCAGTGATCTCAGCTCTTCAGTATCTCTCCATCTCCTAGCAGATGCGGACACCATCCCACACACTAGAACAGTGTTAAGAATTACAGCAAAGAAGAAACAAAATTTACCTTAAAGAAGATCGAGCCCCGCTCTCCTGCGGTGATACCTAAGGGTCCCTCCCCCAGTCGAGAATTCCTGAGATGATCTCCGATATCCCTCAAGAGGTGTGCCTTGGTCCGGTAGCTGGTTCCTGGCATGGACTTAGCCCCCAGGGTGACTGAAAGGCAGCGGGTGCAGAACCGAGTGCGGCGGTCTCCCCCCGCAGCTGGAGACCGTCCAGCACACGATCGGTAAGAAAAAAAAAATCTTTAAATTCAGGTCTCCGGTCTCCAGAGCTCGGATTGCCGTACTGAATTCTTCTTCCGGCGAGGTTAAAACGGAGCACCGATCGGGTTGAGCAGCCTTGGTTGGGCTAGGCCTCGATCCGGTGCAAGGGTCCACACTCATGGAGACCCTTGGGGAGCGCCATCTTACGCACAGGGGTCGTCGGCGCCATCTTCCCTTCTCGACCGGCAGTAAGCGTGAAGCAAGCTGGTCAGCCGATGCGGCTAACTTGCGCACATCCAATACAGACGCACACACAGTGGTGCACATAAGCGTGCGCACAACTGGGCCACGCGCATAACCGCACGCACAACTACACGCATAGCCATGTTTACAGCTACACGTGCGCATTGAAGCTGGAAGCAATGGCACTGGCACCCAAGAAGGCCAGAAGGCACTCTCTTTGCACAGCTGCCATATAAGAGCTGCGCAGCCTGAACTGGAGTCCTGCTTGTGTCAACATTGCGAAGGAGCCCAGGGGGAACCAAAGCCTGGTCC
Source organism: Rhinatrema bivittatum (assembly GCF_901001135.1). Classification (NCBI taxonomy): domain Eukaryota; kingdom Metazoa; phylum Chordata; class Amphibia; order Gymnophiona; family Rhinatrematidae; genus Rhinatrema; species Rhinatrema bivittatum. The sequence goes on along the minus strand of NC_042628.1, from coordinate 70,272,099 downwards.
CTTTCTGTCAGGAGATGGTTCCGGAACTACTGACAATAGCTCCCCGGATCTATGCATCTCTGAGATGGCTTCCCCACAGGAGGGCACCTCTGGGGCCTCTACTCCGACTCCCCCTGGGATTAACATGGACCCAGGGACCTTCTCCTAGTTGGAATTTTTCCAGGGCCTGCAAGCCTTCATTCAGGCGCAATCAGCCCCGGCTGCGCCCCGGGCTCAACCCCTGCCAGAAGCACAAGATCCTCCTGGCCCTGCTCGGATGCCTCGCCTAACCAAGAACTTCCCTGACAGGGACCCAAACACCTCAAATGATGAGGGTGACTCCTTGAAGGAGAAATCCCTCCAGGAATGGAACCATACCAAACCATGCTTCGCTTCTTCCACAAGGACGAATTACCAGCTCTTGTTTCCCAGATTCTTAAGACGCTGGGTATTCCAGGCATGGAATCTATGGTGGAACCAAGTAGAACCCCTTCTTGGTATCCCTTCGTAAAGCCTTATGCTACTTTCCAATGATGGAAGCCATCCAGGAACTGATTGACCTGGAGTGGGATGCCCTGGAGGCCAGCTTCAAAGGGGGTTGGGCCTTGGAAGCTCTATACCCTCTAGAGCCAGCGACCAAGCAGTGCCTGCGTTTCCCGAAATTGGATGCTATGGTCTGTGCCGTCTCAAAGCGAACAACACTTCCCATTGAGGATAGGGCTGCATTGAAGGATACATCCTTAAACAGGCCTTTGACGCAACAGCGATGACACTGCAGATTGCTTCCTGCTACGCACTGGTGGCACGTTCCTGCTTGCTCCTCTTGAGAGAGGCAAATAACTCCGGAACGTATACCGGTGAGACGATGGAACCTGCAGCAGCCTTCCTGACGGACGCAAGCTCAGACCTGGTGCACCTCAGCCAGGGGCATAGCCTCGGTAGTGGCAGCCAGAAGACAACTATGGCTACGGAATTGGTCTGCAGACACGACATCTAAAGCGAATCTCACAAAAATGCCCTTTAAAGGATCTCTCTTGTTCGGAAGCGAATTGGAGAAATTAGCCAGCAAATGGGGCGAATCCCCTGTGCCTCAGCTAACGGAAGATAGGAATAAAAGATCTCAGCGTCCCTCCCCCAGAAGAACCAAGGGCAGAGGTTTGCAGCGCTTTAGACCCTACAGGAACTCAGTTTCAGGCACCTTGTCCCTCTGGAAGGTCCCAGCCCTTTTGGAACAGACAGACCAAGAGGGGGGCAAGCCCCAACCGTGCTCCACAATGAGAATGGGCCGACCCCATCCACAGGAAGAGGAGATAAGGGGTCAACTTGCCCTCTTCTACCAAAGATGGGTCGAGATAACATTGAACAAATGGGTACTAAACATCATTCGAGAAGGTTACTCTCTGGAGCTCCACAGCATCCCTCGAGACAAATTTATGAAGTCTCCTTGCCACTCCCACACCAAGAGGCTGGCAATAGAAACCACTCTAACGAGGCTACTCAGTCTGAAGGCAATAGTTCCGGTTCCCATGCCCCAACAAAATACAGGGCGCTATTCCATCTATTTTATCGTTCCCAAGAAGGAAGGATCTTTCAGGCCCATCTTGGATCTCCAAGAACATCAACCGTCATCTGTGGGTACTACACTTCTGCAAGGAAACTCTTCGCTCCGTAATAATGGCAGTACAACCGGGAGAATGTTTAACCTCCCTGGACCTCTCCGAAGCCTACCTTCACATCCCAGTTCATCAGGATCACCAGCGCTTCCTGCGCTTTGCGATACTGAGTCACCATTACCAGTTCCGAGCGCTACCCTTCGGCCTAGCAACCGCCCCCAGAGCTTTCACCAAAATCATGGTTGTCGTGGTGGCAACACTGAGGAAGGAAGGGATCTTGGTACACCCTTACCTGGACGACTGGCTGATCAGGGCAAAGTCTTCGGAAGAGAGCTGGCAGGTGACCAGCAGAGTCATGAGCCTACTGCAGGAACTCTGTTGGGTCGTGAACACGAGCAAGAGCAGTCTACAGCTATCTCAATCTCTAGAGTACCTGAGGGCCCGTTTCAACACCAAACAGAACAAAGTCTTCCTCCCTCCTCTGAGGAGAAGGAAACTGATGGAACAATTATGTCGATTGATGACCAATGCATGCCCCAAGGTATGGGACTATCTTCAAGTCCTCTGCCTCATGGCATCAACCCTGGAGGTCGTCCTTACTGTCACAGTGGAACCCACTGTCCCAGGACTACTCAATTTGCATCCAACTACCAGCAGAGGTACGTTCTCAGCTCCAGTGGTGGTTACAGGAAGATCACCTAAGCAGAGGAGTAAGCCTATCCCCACCGAACTGGACCTTGCTCACCACGGATGCGAGCCTGCGAGGGTGGGGAAGCCCACTGTCAGGAACTGACGGCCTAGGGACAATGGAACAAGGAAGAGGCGGAATGGAACATAAACCGCCTGGAAGCTCGAGCAGTCAGACTAGCGTGCCTGCGATTCAGCCACAGACTCCGAGGCAAAGTGATGTGAGTAATGTCGGACAATGCGACAATGGTTGCTTACATCAACCACCAGGGAGGAACTAGGAGCCAGCAGGTGTCTCTAGAGAGAGATTCTCTCAAGGCATGGGCAGAGATAAACCTACAAGGGATCTCTGCCTCCCACATCGCAGGAAAAGAAAACGTCTCAGCAGACTTCCTCAGCAGAGAGAGCCTGGACCCAGGAGAATGGACGCTGTCGACCACAGTCTTCCAACTGATAGTAAATCGCTGGGGTCTCCCAGCCATGGATCTACTAGCCACCCGTCTCCGTGCCCAAGTTCCCAGGTTCTTCAGCCGCAGACGAGAGCCACACTCCCAAGGGATCGATGCTCTCGTCCAGACTTGGCCAGAGGAGGACTTACTGTACGCCTTCCCCCCCCATGGCCACTACTGGGCAAGGTCATCCGCAAGATAGAACATCACAGGGGATTAGTTCTACTAGTGGCCCCGGATTGGCCAAGACAACCATGGTACGCAGACATGCAAAGACTCCTTGCGGGGAACCCTCTGTGCCTACCTCCACATAGGGACCTTTTCCGACAGGGCTCGATTCTCTTACAGTCTGGCCCTTGAGAGGACTCACCTGAAGAAGCACGGTTACTCAAAGGCCGTGATTGACACCCTGCTCAGAGCACGCAAGTTCTCCACATCCTTGTCTTACATACGGATCTGGAGACTATTTGAAACCTGGTGCGAGGACCGCGGGATACTCCCACAGACAGCCAAGATTCCCATGATTCTGGAGTTTCCTACAGGATGGTATGAAGAAGGGGTTGTCACTCAACTCCCTCAAGGTCCAAAAAGCCGCACTGTCCTACTTCAGAGACGAAGTGGACGGTATCCGGATTTGACCCGCTTCCTGAAAGGTGTTAAACAATTCCGACCACCCCTAAAGTGGCCAGTGCCTCTATGGAATCTCAATCTAGTATTAGACTTCCTAGCTGGGGCTTCCTTCAGACCAACACGCGGTCTATCACTATGCCTCTTAACATTGAAGACAGTATTCCTGGTAGCAATATGTTTAGCTCGTCGCATCTCTGGTTGGGAAACGTTCCTTAGGTTCACGCCTGGACCCATATAGCTGCGCACTGTCCCCTCCTTCCTACTGAAAGTGGTTTCCGAGTTTCATTTGAACCAAACCACCTCCGGATGAACATAAGGACTCATGCCGCCTTCGCCATTTAAATGTCGGCAGACTCCTAGTGCGGTACCTGGAAAGATCGGAACCGGTGCGCAAAACGGATTGCTTGTTCTTCACAGCGGGAAGAAACAAGGAGAAGCGGCCTCGTGGGCAACCATAGCCCGCTGGATCAAGGAAGTAATCAAGGCAGCCTACATAGAGACAGGAAAGCCCTTACCACTGCAGGTTAAGGCTCATTCTACGAGGGCACAGTCAGGTTTCTTGGGCAGAAACCAAGCTACTGTCGCCCGCCGAGATCTGTCAGGCGGCAGCGTGCTCCTCCATACACACCTTCTCCAGGTTCTACCACCTGGATGTTCAAGCCCAAGAAGACGCAGCCTTCGCAAAGGCAGTACTAAGTGGGCCACGGGCAGCCTCCACCCCTGTCCAGGAGTAGCTTTTGTAGATCCCACTGGTCCTGAGTCCATCTGGCTACACGCTAGGAAATGGAGAAATTACTTACCTGATGATTTTGTTTTCCTTAGTGTAGACAGAAGGACTTGGCATCCCGCCCATGGCTGCCCCAGAAAAGGAGAACCTCGGATAGCAAACCTCGAGATTAAGCAAATACAGGTAAGCCACGGCCTACCCCTAGTTCAAGACACCCACAGTTTGTCCGGTGTCTGCGTTAATTGGTTGAGTAAACTGGCAGTCTCCAATTTCAAAATTAGTTGAACCAGTTCAAGTTTTTAATCAAGTTTCATCAAGTTATTTAAGCAAAGATATATCCACAATGGCTTTTCGAAGAGAATACTGAAGAGCTGAGGTTACTGCAGGGGTATATCTAGCGTGACGTCAGCTTTGAAATCTGACTCTGTCTCCCATCTGCTAGCAGAAGAGCACAATACCCACTGGTCCTGAGTCCATCTGCCTACACTAAGGAAAACGAAATTATCAGGTAAGTAATTTCTCCAGTATAATTGATAGGGACCACTCTAACGGAGTAAATATGTGAAAAGTTGAAGCCCTGCCCCTAAAACAATCTATGTACAAGAAGCAGGAAATGGGGAGGGTAGGTGAGCGGTAGGGTGGGAGGGACAAAGAAGCACAGATTAGTCTATCAAAGGCTGCGTGGTCCAAAAAGTCCTTTTGTTCTGACATTTTTATGTTTTTAAGATCAGTTAAATTTAGTAGCCACGTTATGAATTCATATTTTTTCCTGTGAAAAGCACCCTCGGGCACTGGCTGCATCAAGAGAGTATAGGAAAGATGCAAGAGAGCCCAGAACGCTGGGATGAAAGCTGAGAGCATGGAGAGAGAGAGAATTTTTTTATCCAGTTTATAAATAAGGTAGCAGTTCCCAAACCTGTGCTCAGAACCCCGCAGCCAGCCAGGACATCCACAATGAATGGGCATGAGATACAGCTGCGTACGTGAGACCAGCATATTCATCGTGGAAGACCTGTGGCCAGATTTGGGAGCCTCCATAGTAAGGTGAGGATATGATGGGGACATTTAAACTAATGTACGAGAGAGAAGCATTTCTTGGTGTAAAGGAAGTTATAGGACAGTCGGCCCTTGATTGCCACAAACGGGTCACAATATTTGGATCTGCATGCACCCGCCACAATTTTGTATACAGATCTATTTCAGTGATATCCGTAAGGGTTATCAGGAAACCCTGAGCTGCTTGCAGTGCTTGAGAGATGGAAGTGAATACAATTATTCTAGAACAGGGAGGGTCATCGTATGTGAGGTGCCGGACACATGGAGGTGATAGAGGCAAAAATACCAGGACCAAGCAGAGGGGGTCCCCAGTGATGGGACAGTGAGAGTAAAGAGCTCAAGTAGGAAGGGAGAATAGGGAGAGACCAGACGGGCCCCAGAGATCTTTCTCTGTGCTAAATGTTATGGAAGCCCAGAAAAGGCAAACCGGAAACCGCATGACGCCTCTGACCGTTGTAAGAGGGAAGCCGTAGAGAGTCCTGAGGTCGCTTTCTGTAATGGATGTCCATGCCGTAGACACGGCCTGCATGCATCTTCCCTGTGTCGCAGCTTGCGTGACGCTTGCCTTCTGCTCCCCCTGTTGCAGGCTATCGATGATGACTGTAACCAGACTGGACAGATGACCGCAGCCCTGCTGGACTGGCCTCAGGTGAGTCTCTCCCCTGTCCCCGTATCGCAGAGTAGCACTGTCGTTCCTATTTCTCTCTTCCTCCCTCCCGACTCGGGGTATTTAATGTAATGTCGTGGCGCTGATGATGGCACCCGCTTGGTTTATAGCTGACATCGGCCTGCGATGGGGGTGAATCTGGGCGTAGCAAGGCAGCTTTAATGTCCTGCCTTCAGCACGTTGATGCATTTTAGGTAGCTTACGGTTGCAAAAGGCAGAGCGCCTGCATGTTTCCCGTTTATTAAGAGAGGCAGCAGTTGGGTGTGGCTGGGATCGGGTCTGCCATGGAGGCAACGGCTTGATCCTGGGCAGCGCCACCTGAAGAACGGCTGCAAGAGCAGTTGTCGCCATCCGGGCCTGCCGTTTGAATTGTGGAGGGGGGAAGGCGGATAATGAGCAGACGTTCCCTTTCTTATGCTGTGAGAGAGAACCACTCTGCTGATGGCCTGCAGAGGTCCCTCCCTCCCCCCTGTCCATTCTTACCAGGTTTCACTCTTCTCTTCTGTTTCCCTCTCCTCCTCTCTTTATTCCTCTTCCTGTGACCCACTGTTCCTCTTGGCTTTTTGCTCTTCTCCCTTGATCCTGCTTTGCTGTCCTCGGAGAGGCCCTTTCGGTGCAGCCCTGCCTGGCTCTGATTCTTTCCTTTCGGTGCGCTCTGCCCACAGGGGACGTTTGCCTCAGAACTGACGGTGGAAGGGGAGAAGCTGAAGATTCTGCGGGAGATCGATGGTGGGCTGGAGACAATCAGAATAAAGCTGCCAGCAGTGGTGACGGCCGACCTGCGTCTGAATGAGCCACGCTATGCCACATTACCCAACATCATGGTCAGTCTGGAGTGTGAGGGAGGACGGGTTGGGTTACTGCATAAGACTAGTGCTATCGACTGAGCCCTCCAGCCCTAGAGGTGACAGGCTCTGTATCCCTGTGCCTGTCCCCTGAGCTGTCCAGCCCTAGAGGCGATGGCTCTGTATCCCTGTGCCCGTACCCTGAGCTGACCAGCCCTAGAGGTGATAGCTCTGTATCCCTGTGCCTGTCCCCTGAGCCCTCGAGGCAATGGGCTCTGTATCCCTGTGCCTGTCCCCTAAGCCCTCGAGGCAATGGGCTCTGTATCCCTGTGCCCGTCCCCTGAGCTCTCCAGCCCTAGAGGCGATGGCTCTGTATCCCTGTGCCCGTCCCCTGAGCTGACCAGCCCTAGAGGTGATGGCTCTGTATCCCTGTGCCCGTCCCCTGAGCTGACCAGCCCTAGAGGCGATGGCTCTGTATCCCTGTGCCTGTCCCCTGAGCTGACCAGCCCTAGAGGCGATGGCTCTGTATCCCTGTGCCCGTCCCCTGAGCTCTCCAGCCCTAGAGGCGATGGCTCTGTATCCCTGTGCCCGTCCCCTGAGCTGACCAGTCCTAGAGGCGATGGCTCTGTATCCCTGTGCCCGTCCCCTGAGCTCTCCAGCCCTAGAGGTGATGGCTCTGTATCCCTGTGCCCGTCCACTGAGCTGACCAGCCCTAGAGGTGATGGCTCTGTATCCCCGTGCCTGTCCCCTGAGCTGACCAGCCCTAGAGGCGATGGCTCTGTATCCCTGTGCCCGTCCCCTGAGCTGACCAGCCCTAGAGGCGATGGCTCTGTATCCCTGTGCCCGTCCCCTGAGCTCTCCAGCCCTAGAGGCGATGGCTCTGTATCCCTGTGCCCGTCCCCTGAGCTGACCAGCCCTAGAGGCGATGGCTCTGTATCCCTGTGCCCGTCCACTGAGCTGACCAGCCCTAGAGGCGATGGCTCTGTATCCCTGTGCCCGTCCCCTGAGCTGACCAGCCCTAGAGGTGATGGCTCTGTATCCCTGTGCCCGTCCCCTGAGCTGACCAGCCCTAGAGGTGATGGCTCTGTATCCCTGTGCCTGTCCCCTGAGCTGACCAGTCCTAGAGGCGATGGACTCTGAATCCCTGTGCCTGTCCCCTGAGCTGACCAGCCCTAGAGGCGATGGCTCTGTATCCCTGTGCCAGTCCCCTGAGCTGTCCAGCCCTAGAGGTGATGGACTCTGAATCCCTGTGCCTGTCCCCTGAGCTGACCAGCCCTAGAGGCGATGGACTCTGAATCCCTGTGCCTGTCCCCTGAGCTGTCCAGCCCTAGAGGTGATGGCTCTGTATCCCTGTGCCTGTCCCCTGAGCTGTCCAGCCCTAGAGGTGATGGCTCTGTATCCCTGTGCCTGTCCCCTGAGCTGACCAGCCTAGAGGTGATGGGCTCTGTATCCCTGTGCCTGTCCCCTGAGCTGTCCAGCCCTAGAGGTGATGGCTCTGTATCCCTGTGCCTGTCCCCTGAGCTGACCAGCCCTAGAGGCGATGGCTCTGTATCCCTGTGCCAGTCCCCTGAGCTGACCAGCCCTAGAGGTGATGGCTCTGTATCCCTGTGCCTGTCCCCTGAGCTGACCAGTCCTAGAGGTGATGGCTCTGTATCCCTGTGCCTGTCCCCTGAGCTGACCAGCCCTAGAGGTGATGGCTCTGTATCCCTGTGCCTGTCCCCTGAGCTGACCAGTCCTAGAGGCGATGGGCTCTGTATCCCTGTGCCTGTCCCCTGAGCTGACCAGTCCTAGAGGCGATGGCTCTGTATCCCTGTGCCCGTCCCCTGAGCTGACCAGCCCTAGAGGCGATGGGCTCTGTATCCCTGTGCCTGTCCCCTGAGCTGACCAGTCCTAGAGGCGATGGCTCTGTATCCCTGTGCCTGTCCCCTGAGCTGACCAGCCCTAGAGGTGATGGCTCTGTATCCCTGTGCCTGTCCCCTGAGCTGACCAGCCCTAGAGGCGATGGCTCTGTATCCCTGTGCCAGTCCCCTGAGCTGTCCAGCCCTAGAGGTGATGGCTCTGTATCCCTGTGCCTGTCCCCTGAGCTCTCCAGCCCTAGAGGCGATGGCTCTGTATCCCTGTGCCTGTCCCCTGAGCTGTCCAGCCCTAGAGGCGATGGCTCTGTATCCCTGTGCCCGTCCACTGAGCTGACCAGCCCTAGAGGCGATGGCTCTGTATCCCTGTGCCTGTCCCCTGAGCTGACCAGCCCTAGAGGTGATGGCTCTGTATCCCTGTGCCTGTCCCCTGAGCTGTCCAGCCCTAGAGGCGATGGCTCTGTATCCCTGTGCCTGTCCCCTGAGCTGACCAGCCCTAGAGGCGATGGCTCTGTATCCCTGTGCCCGTCCCCTGAGCTGACCAGTCCTAGAGGTGATGGCTCTGTATCCCTGTGCCTGTCCCCTGAGCTGACCAGCCCTAGAGGCGATGGCTCTGTATCCCTGTGCCAGTCCCCTGAGCTGACCAGCCCTAGAGGTGATGGCTCTGTATCCCTGTGCCTGTCCCCTGAGCTGACCAGTCCTAGAGGCGATGGCTCTGTATCCCTGTGCCCGTCCCCTGAGCTGACCAGCCCTAGAGGTGATGGCTCTGTATCCCTGTGCCTGTCCCCTGAGCTGACCAGTCCTAGAGGCGATGGGCTCTGTATCCCTGTGCCTGTCCCCTGAGCTGACCAGTCCTAGAGGCGATGGCTCTGTATCCCTGTGCCAGTCCCCTGAGCTGTCCAGCCCTAGAGGCGATGGCTCTGTATCCCTGTGCCAGTCCCCTGAGCTGACCAGCCCTAGAGGCGATGGCTCTGTATCCCTGTGCCAGTCCCCTGAGCTGACCAGTCCTAGAGGCGATGGCTCTGTATCCCTGTGCCTGTCCCCTGAGCTGACCAGTCCTAGAGGTGATGGCTCTGTATCCCTGTGCCAGTCCCCTGAGCTGTCCAGCCCTAGAGGCGATGGCTCTGTATCCCTGTGCCAGTCCCCTGAGCTGACCAGTCCTAGAGGTGATGGCTCTGTATCCCTGTGCCAGTCCCCTGAGCTGTCCAGCCCTAGAGGCGATGGCTCTGTATCCCTGTGCCTGTCCCCTGAGCTGACCAGTCCTAGAGGCGATGGCTCTGTATCCCTGTGCCCGTCCCCTGAGCTGACCAGTCCTAGAGGCGATGGCTCTGTATCCCTGTGCCTGTCCCCTGAGCTGACCAGTCCTAGAGGCGATGGCTCTGTATCCCTGTGCCTGTCCCCTGAGCTGACCAGTCCTAGAGGCGATGGCTCTGTATCCCTGTGCCTGTCCCCTGAGCTGACCAGTCCTAGAGGCGATGGCTCTGTATCCCTGTGCCCGTCCCCTGAGCTGACCAGTCCTAGAGGCGATGGACTCTGTATCCCTGTGCCTGTCCCCTGAGCTGTCCAGCCCTAGAGGTGATGGCTCTGTATCCCTGTGCCTGTCCCCTGAGCCCTTAAGGAAATGGGCTCTGTATCCCTGTGCCTGTCCCCTGAGCTGACCAGTCCTAGAGGCGATGGACTCTGTATCCCTGTGCCTGTCCCCTGAGCTGACCAGTCCTAGAGGCGATGGACTCTGTATCCCTGTGCCTGTCCCCTGAGCTGTCCAGCCCTAGAGGTGATGGCTCTGTATCCCTGTGCCAGTCCCCTGAGCTGACCAGTCCTAGAGGTGATGGCTCTGTATCCCTGTGCCTGTCCCCTGAGCTGACCAGCCCTAGAGGTGATGGCTCTGTATCCCTGTGCCAGTCCCCTGAGCTGACCAGTCCTAGAGGTGATGGCTCTGTATCCCTGTGCCTGTCCCCTGAGCTGACCAGTCCTAGAGGTGATGGCTCTGTATCCCTGTGCCTGTCCCCTGAGCTGACCAGTCCTAGAGGCGATGGGCTCTGTATCCCTGTGCCTGTCCCCTGAGCTGACCAGTCCTAGAGGCGATGGCTCTGTATCCCTGTGCCAGTCCCCTGAGCTGACCAGCCCTAGAGGTGATGGCTCTGTATCCCTGTGCCTGTCCCCTGAGCTGACCAGTCCTAGAGGCGATGGCTCTGTATCCCTGTGCCTGTCCCCTGAGCCCTTAAGGAAATGGGCTCTGTATCCCTGTGCCTGTCCCCTGAGCTGACCAGTCCTAGAGGCGATGGACTCTGTATCCCTGTGCCTGTCCCCTGAGCTGTCCAGCCCTAGAGGTGATGGCTCTGTATCCCTGTGCCTGTCCCCTGAGCTGACCAGCCCTAGAGGTGATGGCTCTGTATCCCTGTGCCAGTCCCCTGAGCTGACCAGTCCTAGAGGTGATGGCTCTGTATCCCTGTGCCTGTCCCCTGAGCTGACCAGTCCTAGAGGTGATGGCTCTGTATCCCTGTGCCTGTCCCCTGAGCTGACCAGTCCTAGAGGCGATGGGCTCTGTATCCCTGTGCCTGTCCCCTGAGCTGACCAGTCCTAGAGGCGATGGCTCTGTATCCCTGTGCCAGTCCCCTGAGCTGACCAGCCCTAGAGGTGATGGCTCTGTATCCCTGTGCCCGTCCCCTGAGCTGACCAGTCCTAGAGGCGATGGCTCTGTATCCCTGTGCCAGTCCCATGAGCTGACCAGTCCTAGAGGCGATGGACTCTGTATCCCTGTGCCCGTCCCCTGAGCTGACCAGCCCTAGAGGCGATGGCTCTGTATCCCTGTGCCCGTCCCCTGAGCTGACCAGCCCTAGAGGCGATGGCTCTGTATCCCTGTGCCCGTCCCCTGAGCTGACCAGTCCTAGAGGCGATGGCTCTGTATCCCTGTGCCCGTCCCCTGAGCTGACCAGCCCTAGAGGTGATGGCTCTGTATCCCTGTGCCCGTCCCCTGAGCTGACCAGTCCTAGAGGCGATGGCTCTGTATCCCTGTGCCCGTCCCCTGAGCTGACCAGCCCTAGAGGCGATGGCTCTGTATCCCTGTGCCCGTCCCCTGAGCTGACCAGTCCTAGAGGCGATGGCTCTGTATCCCTGTGCCCGTCCACTGAGCTGACCAGCCCTAGAGGTGATGGCTCTGTATCCCTGTGCCTGTCCCCTGAGCTGACCAGCCCTAGAGGCGATGGCTCTGTATCCCTGTGCCTGTCCCCTGAGCTGACCAGCCCTAGAGGCGATGGCTCTGTATCCCTGTGCCTGTCCCCTGAGCTGACCAGCCCTAGAGGCGATGGCTCTGTATCCCTGTGCCCGTCCCCTGAGCTGACCAGCCCTAGAGGCGATGGCTCTGTATCCCTGTACCTGTCCCCTGAGCCCTTGAGGAAATGGGCTCTGTATCCCTGTGCCTGTCCCCTGAGTTCTCCAGTCCTAGAGATGACGGGCCCTGTATCTCTGTGCCCGGTCTCTGATCCATCTAGTCCCAGCGGTGATAGACTCTGTGACCCTGTGCCTCTCTCCTTATTACTTCCGCTGTTGCTGACTTGTGTATTCACTTCTGTACTTTGTTGCCCCTAAGAAAGCAAAAAAAAAGAAGATTGAATTGGTGAAGCCCTCCGACCTTGGCGTGACCCTGACCTCACGGGTGCAGATCCTGAGTGTGGAAGAGCCCCCTCAGCGCCAGGCTGGTGTGAAGGTGGAGACCAGCGGGGACTTGGTGGCCAAGCTGAAGGAGATTGGCAGGGTCTGACCTTCTCGCTGGTGAGAGATTTCACTTTGCAAACCCTCGCGTAATTGGCCCGCTCCAACCAGGGCAGAACTTGCACAGGGCATCTTCCGCCCGCCCCTTTTACGATCTGTAAGCATGCATGCACATCTCAACTCCCCCCCGTCCATGCATGAAATTGGATTGCTGAACGCGAGCCAGTTTTAGAACAGCCGTCGAGGTGCATAAAACCAGGTTTTATCCGCAGAAACAGCTTTGAGCATCACCCCCTAATAGCTCCTTCGTTACCATGCACCTACCCAAGGCGGCTTCTTTTCTGACCTGTGTGACGCAGTGTCCTATGGGGCATGTATGCATGCATGCGTTGCTGTCCCTGAGCAGAGAGGCCTGTGTCGGGTACCCTCTTCTCCCCTCCCTCCACGGGGTTTAACCCATAGGGCGAGCCTGATTCTTCACTACTTCACTTTCGCAGCTACAAACAGTAATACTGACACAACATTAATTATCTCTAACACTTGCAAGATTCAGTGAATTTAATGCTGACAGTTACTCTGTCTAATTAACGGATTGGCTAATTAAATGATAAACAGCTGCAAAAAGCCACTTGTCAGTGCTGTACGCTGGCACTCTAGCTCCGCTCCTTGGGAGGTCAGGTCTGCCCTCGGCCTGCTGCGTTCAGGCCCTGCTCGCTCCGGATTTTCCGTTGCAAAGGTGAGGGCTTCCTCGGACCTTTGGAGCACAGTAAGCTGCAAGTTAGAAAATCAGGGCGATTGCTGCTTTTAAAACAGCAAAATGATGTTTAGACCGAGCTAGACTGCACTCCTTCAGTTGTATAGTGCAATAGTATAGAACTAGACCGCACTCCTTCAGTTGTATAGTGCAATAGTATAGAACTAGACCGCACTCCTTCAGTTGTATAGTGCAATAGTATAGAACTAGACCGCACTCCTTCAGTTGTATAGTGCAATAGTATAGAACTAGACCGCACTCCTTCAGTTGTATAGTGCAATAGTATAGAACTAGACCGCACTCCTTCAGTTGTATAGTGCAATAGTATAGAACTAGACCGCACTCCTTCAGTTGTATAGTGCAATAGTATAGAACTAGACCGCACTCCTTCAGTTGTATAGTGCAATAGTATAGAACTAGACCGCACTCCTTCAGTTGTATAGTGCAATAGTATAGAACTAGACCGCACTCCTTCAGTTGTATAGTGCAATAGTATAGAACTAGACCGCACTCCTTCAGTTGTATAGTGCAATAGTATAGAACTTGCAGGGGTTTCCAGAAAGGAAAGGCTGTGAGGAGACAGAGGGTTAAACCAAGAGAGGAACCTCTTAAGACTCCTGACTGACTTGTGTAGCAATTTAAAGAATTATAGTTTCCTGTTGGAGCCTCAGATCAGTCCAGACGAGTGGGTTTTTGCATCCCTACCAGCAGATGGAGGCAGAGAACAAAACTTTGAGGCACTGCCACATAACCGAGAGTGCCACCTGCAGCCCCTCAGTATTTCTCTGTCTCCAGCAGATTGGAGAGGTGCAAACCTGCAGTCTGGAGGTGTTTAAAAAAAAAAAAAAAAAGAGGATTCAGCTCCCTGAGGAGTTAGGTTCCTTCGTGGGCCATCCCTCGGGTAGAGCAGGGGGTTGGCAATCCCTGTCACGACTCGGCCCTTTTTTTGCCAGGGGGTGTAGATAGCCAGGAGCCCTGGTTCCCTCTCCCCCCTCTAAGCCCTTCGCTCTCTGTGTGCCTGGTTCCTCAGCCTCCAGAAGGAGGGGAGTAATCTTTCCCTCCTGTTTTTCATTTAAGCCCTGTTTCTTTAAAAAAAACAAAAAACCCAGAGACCGGGAGGCTTACAGCAGTGTGCAGGCCTGAGGAGCAGGTGAGATTTTTTTTCTCTGCTGGGAGGCAGACAGGAGAGCGCGGGCCTTTATCAGGGTTAGGTAGTGCTGTATTTCAGCACCCGGACAGCGGATCGGTGTGATCACTGCTGCTTCGTTTATTTTTAGGCCTGATCTCGTGTGCAGGCCCGACTGCCCCGACATCCGGCTCTCGCGCAGCATGGCAGACTTTGCTGCGGGCTGAGGCACTCTTGCCTCCATGTGGCCTCGTTTTGCCGTGATTGCGCTTCGGGGGGGCCGGGACCTTGGCAGGACCGGTGAAAAAGTGCAGGTGGCTGGGTTGGCTCCTGAGGCTCTGGGGGGGGGGGGGTAGGAGCCGGCGGCCATTTTGGCAGCACATGCAGAAATACAGGCTGCCATTTCTGAGCCCCGGGATTCCCCTCCCATGCTTTTTCCTGTGGGAAAAGGACCCTGCTGATGGCAGAGGATGGGATTGGGCTCGGGAGGTGTCTATCAGGACTCTTCCTCCTCGGTCCCGGAGGCCTTTTCCATGGGTTTTGTGCTTCTCCTTCATAAGGCCTATTTAGCTAGGAAGGAGTTAGGGGCAAAGAGGCCTTTGCCTAGGAAGTCCCAGACGGCCAAGAGAGCTAGAGAGCCTGTGGAGTGAGGAGGGATCCTGCAGATTCTGGGTCTCGGGCGAGCCCCAGAGGAGGGCGATTCGTCTGATATCCTGGATGATCCTGAGCAGCTTCAAGGGGACCCGGTGGCACCAGACAAGTATCCTGTTAGTGCCCTGGGAGATCTGAGACAGCACCTGGACCAAGATTCATTAGACGGGGGATCCCAAGCAGGATCTGGAAGGGATTCCGGTAACGGAAGGAGATGACCTGCTTGTGGTCGAGCTGTCCTGGAGAGAGGAATTGGGTCCATTGATTCCCAGGTGCTGGAGGAGCTCGGCACTAAAGACGTCCAGGAAGACTTGGACAAGGAAGGAGTGAATCTGCTCCTGGAGGCATTGCAGGGCCCCCCTACCACTTTTCCGTGGATCGCGAGTGGGAATCTCCCAATGGGGGCCTGAAGGTCGTGAGAGCTAGGGGGAAGTTATATCCCTTGCCGGAGCAGACCTTGGAGTTAAGGAAAATTCCCAAGGTGAATGCAGCCGTTTCAGCGGTTACTAAGAAGACTACCACCCCGGCGAAGGGAGCAGCGGCTCTCGAGGATCTCCAGGATAGGAAGCTGGAGACTCTGCTCAAGCGGCCTTTTGAAGTCTCAGCTCTGGCCCTTCGAGCGGTGGTGTGCGGAAGTCCGAGTCAGAGAGCCTGTTTGTCCTGGATGCAGAAGGTGCATAACAAGCATTCAGGAACGGCATCTGAGGCGGCGCAGGCAGCCCGTTTAGAAGCGGGAGTGGCCTACGTGGCCGAGGCTCTGTATGACGTGGTCCAGACCTCTGCCAGGAGTATGGGCTCGGCAGTGGCGGCGCAAAGGCTCTTGTGGCTGCGAAATTGGTCGGCTGATGTGTGGTCTAAGGCCCAGCTGTCAGACCTCCCTTTCACAGGGAAGCTCCTCTTCGGGAAGATTTTGGAAAATCTCGTGAAGCAGCTGGGAGAACCGAAAGGCAAGAAGTTGCCTGAAGACAAGCAGGATTCTAGGAAGTCCTTTCCGCCACGTGCCCATTTTCAAGAGGCTAGGAGGTTTCGAGAGGGCAGAGCCCCTGCTCAAGCTTCGCAGAAACAGAATTCAGGCAGACAGCAGCCCTTTTGGAATCGGCGCAGGTCCTCAAGGGACAGTGGGTCCCAAGGAGGTACGGTTGGACAATGAAGGGAGTGAAGGTCCACTCCTCTCAGGAGGCTGTCAGAGGGAGGCTCTTTTTACAAGGAGTGGACCAGAATAACATCGGACTGGTGAATCCTGGAGGTGGTAAGAGATGGTTACGCCTTAGAATTTTCTCAGCCGCTCAGGAACACCTTTGTAGTTTCCCACTGCGTCTCCTGGAGGAAGCGGGAGGCGGTGCAGTATACACTCCAGCGCTTACACCTCAGGAGAGGGGACAGGGAAGGTATTCAGTATATTTCATGGTGCCAAAAAAGGAAGGGACCTTTCGGCCCATTCTCGATCTGCAGAAGGTGAATGCTGCCCTCTGGGTGCCACGGTTTTGGATGGAGATGCTGCACAGAGTGATAGCGGAGGTGCGCAAGAGGAGTTTCTAGCATTACTGGATCTGTCAGAGGCCTACCTTCATATCCCTATTCGACCTGAACATCAGTGGTTTCTGAGATTCATGGTTATGGGAGAGCATTTCCAGTTTCGAGCTCTTCCCTTTGGGTTGGTGATGGCGCCACACACATTCACAAAGGTGATGGTAGTAGTGGCAGCGGCTCTCACGAAGGAGGGCATACTGGTACACCCGTACTTGGATGATTGACTGATTTGAGCAAAGACAGAGAGAGAGTGTGGTCATTCAGACCAGCAGGTTCTCCAGCTTCTGGGGACATTGCGAGATTGTCACCCAGCCCAAAGTCATCTGAAGCCAATTCAATACTGGGTGCTTGCTTCGATACCCGACTGGAGAAGGTGTTCCTGACTTCGGAGATAGTCCTCAAGCTTCAGAGTCAGGTTCTTTGGTTGTGCAGCATAGTGGTGCCCAAGGTCTGGGACTACCTGCAGGTCCTGAGGTCCATGGCTTCTACGCTGGATTTAGTGCCATGTGTCCTCTACAGGAAGCTCTGTTATCCTGGTGGGATCCGCTGTCTGAGGAATTTCAGCTTCCTTTACCATTGCCAGAGGAGGCCAGGTCCAGTCTCTTATGGTGGCTGTCATGGCACAGTCTCAAGAAGGGAATGGATTTGGGAATATTCGGCTGGGTACTGGTAACCATGGATGCCAGCCTCTCTGGATGGGGGGAAATTTGTCGGGAGAAATCAGCCCAGGTTCAGTGGTTGCTAGAGGAGGCGGCTTGGCCGATCAATCGACTGGAAACCAGGGCAGTGCGCAAGGCCTTGTTGGCATTCCTTCCCGTTCGTTCAGGGCAAATCAATGTGAGTGTTCTCGGATAATGCGATGTCCGTAGCGTACATCAATGATAAGGGTGGTATGAAGAGTCATCTGGTGGTGTTGGACGCGCAGGAGCTGTTTGGTAGGTGGAGAATCATCTGGAGAGACTAGATACTTCTTATGTGGCCAGAGTGGACAACGTTCAAGTAGACTTCCTGAGCAGACAGCGTCTGGATCTGGGGGAATGGGAGTTGACGGCAGAAGCCTTCGCCTTGCTGCAAGCGAGGTGGGACAAACCAGTGATAGACCCCATGGCAACTCCGACAAATGTGAAAATGGATCACTTTTTCAATCGCAGACGAGAGGTCGGTTTGGAGGGCATTAACGCTCTCATTCAGCCATGTCCGACACACTTCTTGCTGTACGTGTTTCCTCGGTGGCCGCTCGTAGGATGGGTGCCGCGGCGCATTGAGGTTCATCCAGGCAGGCTGAATCTGGTGGCACCCGAGTGGCTGCGTTGGCGGTAGACGGACCCATTCATTTGGCTCATCTCTCTTCACCAAGGTCCCGTATTTTAAGATCGGGAGGCTCACTTCTGTCTAACGGCCTGGCTTTTGAGAGGCAGCGGCTCCGTTTGAAGGGATATTCGGAGCCAGTGATTGCAACTTTGCTTCAGGCAAGGAGGCCTTCCACTTTAATGGCTTATGTCTGGGTGTGGAGAGTATTCGAATCCTGGTGTCTGCTGAATAAAGTACAGTCCTTAGAAGCGGGTGTCCCGCAGATCTTGGAATTTCTGCAGTGCAGGTTATCTAAGGGGTTAGTGTATAATTCCCTTTGGATCTAGGTAGCAGCTTTGGGTTCCCTGCATGGTAGGATTCAGGGAAGACCACTGGGTTCTCATCTGGATGTGGCTCATTTCCTGAGAGGGGCAAAGCGTCTGCGTCCTCCAGTGTGGAAGATTTGTCCGGCGTGGAATTTGAATTTGGTTCTTCGGGTGCTGTATTGGCCCTATTTTGAGGGATTTAACCCTGAAGGCTGTTGTCCTTGTGGCCATCTGTTCAGCTAAGCAAATTTCTGAGCTGCAAGCGTTGTCATGTAGGGACCCTTTCCTCTGTTTTTCGGATGATGGAGTCTCTTTGCCTTCCTTTTAGTCTCCTCTTTTCACCTTAATCAGGTGGTCGAACTTCCTACCTTTTCAAACTTGGCACCCGATTCTTCGATGGCTAGAGAACCTCACTTATTGGATGTGCGTCGTATTCTTTTGCGATATCTCAAAGTGTCAAATCCCTTTCAGAGATCGGATCATCTGTTTGTCCTATTCAGTGGAGGGAAGAAGAGAAATAAGGCTTCCAAAGGCACGATTGCTCGCTGGTTAAAAGAGACGATAGCTTTGGCTTACATCTGCAAGGGCCGACTGGTGCCAGAGGAGTTGCGAGCGCATTCCGCTAGGGCGCAGGCGACCTCGTGGGCGGAGTGAACTGATTTCTTCACAGGAGATCTGTCGTGCAGCAACGTGGTCTTCCCGTCACACTTTCACCAGACATTACCACATAGAGGAGGGGATGTTTGGGCAGAGTGTTTTGCACGTGGGTCTTTTGGGTTCCCACCGAAAATAGAGGGGCTTGGGTACATCCCACTCGTCTGGACTGATCCGGGGTATGAACAGGAAAGGAAAATTAGTGCTTACCTGCTAATTTTCATTTCTGAAGTACCATGGATCAGTCCAGTGACCCGTCCCCTTCTGACGAAAGACTTCCTCGCTTCTGGAGATGGCTAAGCTGATCGAGCTGGCATGTGATTTGATCAGAGTGATGAAATCTAGACATAGTTGGTATATGGTCTTGTTAAGTGAAGGGGGCCTAGTTTACAGGGGGCCCCAACTTTAGATCTCCAGTCGCCCAAGGTTTATTGGGGTTTGTTAAGATGGACGTCCTGGCTTGGGTACAAGTCAAGAATGAGGGACTACAGGTGGCACTGTCGGTTATGAAGCAGGGCCTCAAATAAACCCACTTGTTTGGACTGATCTGTGGTACTTCAGGAACGTAAATTAGCAGGTAAGAACCAATTTTCCTATATGAGAGGCAGATGGGGCGTCTCACAGTGCTGTAACACTGCAGACCCTGCTGGATCTTCAGCTCTACCCTCCTGATGTTCTGTGCCTTTTCTGGGTTGTCTTGAATTCTCACATTGCTAGGCCCCCCACCGCCCTTCCAGCCTCTCCTGAATTCCTGCTCTCTTTCTGTAGATGTAATTAAACTTGTAGTTGGATCAAAGGCAATGCACAAATCTAGCTGACCATAATTAGTGTTACACTGCAGAATGCTGAGAATGTTGTTATGAGCACTGAGAGCCATTGTCTCGGGTCTGACGTATAACAGCTCAGTGAAATACCGGCCCGGGGGATTATCAGGGACACACATCTCCCTTGACACTATCGCACGGTGTGCGGAGTTATTTCCATGGTATCTCTGCTTCTGTCCCTGCAGAATGAAAGATAACTCCCAGTGCCTGTCTCTTCCCTCTGTTACTCGTGGGCTGCTTGTTAGCAGGAGACACAGCCACTCTCTCTCGTACAGAATATTTATTTATTTAGTGGGTTTTATATACCGATAACCGTTTACACATCGTATTGGTTTACAGGGAACATTGAGATTATAACATATAGAGTTACAAGGAACATTGTGAATATAAGGTAACGCATAAACAGATATAGCATGTGAGATATTTGCAATAAACATTGCGATTATATAGTATTGGATTACAAGGAGGTAAGGAGGTCTAGCATAACTGAAATATAATGCAAACCATTTATATGCAGAAGATGAGTGTTTAAAGCAGGCTCTGCATAATCCAAGAACTTGGGTCTCGGGTCTTGATGAGATCCATATTGAGCCGGTTCCTGGCAGGCAGCTCAGGAGTGATTTGCTTTGTGGTCTCCCGTTCCAGATACCCCTTCGGCTGCTGCTGTTTGACCTTTGGAGGGTGGCGAAGGTCAGGGGAGGGATCCTGTGTTAGCATCCAGTTGTGATGGCTGCCGTCTCTGGCTTCCTGAAATCTGCCTGGGAATGGCGCTGACTCCTGCACCTTGCTGATTTGTAAAAACCTTTTTTGCCTTTCTTTGTAAATGACAGTCTGTTTAAATAAATGAACCGCTTCTCTCATGTTGTGGAGAACTGGGGGGTGCCGTCTAATTTTATTTTCATATTTTGAGGGGAGGGGGGTTTTAGAGTTCATTGAAGGCAGAGTACGATGGTTGCTGGCATTGACCAAGGGTGAAACGAGAGAAACGCTCACACGGTGCGCACCCCGAACACCTGCACACACGCACCTCCGGCAAGCCACTCCCCACCCACATGACCTCCCTACCTCAATCACCCACTGCCAGCACTGACATCTCTTCTCCACCTCTCACACCCCCTCGTGTGCTACACACACTGCACAAGCCACCATCACTCACCCCCTAAGGTCGCGCACAACGCGTTACACATAACACTGCCACCACCCACCCTGCACACACGCACCTCCGGCAGGCCACTCCCTACCTCAATCACCCACTGCCAGCACTGACATCTCTTCTCCACTTCTCACACCCCCTCGTGTGCTACACACACTCCACATGCCACCATCACTCACCCCCTAAGGTCGCGCACAACGCGTTACACATAACTCTGCCACCACCCACCCTGCACACGTACCGCCTCCCTAGCCCTTTCAGCACCACTGAGCCCCTAAACGCAAACCATGTGCACACTGTTTCCCCCTCCCCACAGACTTTGAGCAACCGCACCGAGGATCAGCAGGCTGTTGCCTCACTGGGGTAAAGCTGGTCTTGGTGTCAGCTTCATGCTGCTCATACCAGAGACGCCTTCAACTGATACTGCAACAGTTAAGAAATCCCCCTCCTAGGGCTTGCACAGACCCTCTCCCATCTATCCCTGCTCTCTTAGGATGATGTTCCACTCCTGTCTTGCCTAACAGCAACAATCAGTATAAATATTAAACTGGATACAAATACAATTCCCTTAATACCCATCCAAATCACATTGAATGCAGCACAATCAAATAAGGACAGCAAAGAAGGTATACGCCAAGTAATCACTAGCGGGCCGATACAGTACAGTGCGTGCAAAGAAGGTATACGCCAAGTAATCACTAGCGGGCCGATACAGTACAGTGCGTGCAAAGAAGATATACGCCAAGTAATCACTAGCGGGCCGATACAGTACAGTGCGTGCAAAGAAGGTATACGCCAAGTAATCACTAGCGGGCCGATACAGTACAGTGCGTGCAAAGAAGGTATACGCCAAGTAATCACTAGCGGGCCGATACAGTACAGTGCGTGCAAAGAAGGTATACGCCAAGTAATCACTAGCGGGCCGATACAGTACAGTGCATGCAAAGAAGGTATACGCCAAGTAATCACTAGCGGGCCGATACAGTACAGTGCGTGCAAAGAAGGTATACGCCAAGTAATCACTAGCGGGCCGATACAGTACAGTGCGTGCAAAGAAGGTATACGCCAAGTAATCACTAGCGGGCCGATACAGTACAGTGCGTGCAAAGAAGGTATACGCCAAGTAATCACTAGCGGGCCGATACAGTACAGTGCGTGCAAAGAAGGTATACGCCAAGTAATCACTAGCGGGCCGATACAGTACAGTGCGGAGCTCACTGTTAACCTGTGTTTGGACGCACGTTTTCAACGCACTAGCTTTACCCCTTATTCAGTAAGGGGTCGAAAACGTGCGTCCAACCCCCCCCCCCCCCCCCCCCCCCGAAACTAATAGGCTCATCAACATGCAAATGCATGTTGATGAGCCTATTAGTTAGTCCTGCGCGATCCAGAAAGTAATATGTGCAGCCAAGCCGCACATTTTACTTTCAGAAATTAGCGCCTACCCAAAGGTGGGCGTTAATTCCTGCCGGCGCCGGGGAAGTGCACAGAAAAGCAGTAAAAACTGCTTTTCTGTGCACCCTCCGACTTAATATCATGGCGATATTAAGTCGGAGGTCCCAGAAGTTAAAAATAATTTAAAAAATTTTTAAAAAATTTTTAAATTGGCTTGCGGGTTGAAAGCCAGAAGCTCAATTTTGCCGGCGTCCGGTTTCCGAACCCATGGCTGTCAGCGGATTTGAGAACCGACGCCGGCAAAATTGAGCGTCGACTGTCAAACCCGCTGACAGCCACCGCTCCTGTCAAAAAAGAGGCGCTAGGGACGCGCTAGTGTCCCTAGCGCCTCTTTTTACCGCAGGCCCTAATTTGAATATTTTTTTTAACTGAATCGCGCGCACAGGAGCTCTCCCGCGACTTTTACTGTATCGGCCTGTAGCATAGCAAATCTAGGTGAACAAACATAACAAATGCTCCTTATCTCCTGACACTATGCCCTTGCTGCACTTCGTGGTCAGCTACAGCAGCATTCTCGCGTCAAGAGAAGGTGGGTGGTCGAATCGAGGTAGTAGTGGCACTGCCCAGTCCTCTTATCCTCTCACCTATCCTGGCCCATGCGCTCTGGGGGCATCTGAGAACCTCAGTGCATATCGGGAAGCCTGAAGTCAGGGTGCGTGGCGCAGTGCACGACTGCTTGTGCCCAGCCAGCCACGTCGCCCAGTGATGTGGCTCCCTCCTTTGTGCAAACCCGCTGGTGTATCCTGGGCTGCCCTATGTACAGATGTCATCTTGCTGGCAGCATCCATGCACATGGAGCAGCCCTTTAACATAAGCAATTATGACCATGCTGGGTTTGTCCATGCTTGTTTCCAAATATGAGATGACACACAGAGGTCCAGAGACGGCTTATTTATTTATAGCCATGTGATATCCTGCCGTTAGCCAAGAATGGCCTCGAGGCCATTAAAAAGACAATACCATTTGAATCAAACAAATTTACACTTGGCATAGCAGTAAGAATCCAAAGATGCATAACGAACAGTCCCCTTTATCTTTATTAAGGATTTACTTAATCGCTTATGCAAAAAGCTCAAAGCGGTGGACAGAATACATACATAAATAATAATAAAACAAGGTAAAGGGAAACCACGTGTGGCTGATGCTCCTGTGGCACTAAATCTGCTGTTGTTTCTGGCACTTCTTCACAGAATGGAACCCAAAAGAGGTCCAGAGAAGTGCATTCAAAACCTCTGCCTGCCTTTCGGGCTCAGATCGGTTCAAAGTTGTTTGCACACAGCAGGGAGCAGGGAGCCGGTGAAGACTGGCCTGCTCTTGCCATGTTGGCAGACACCTCCAAACAGCTGCGGGCCGTGTCCGAGTCCTTCTCTTCAAAACTTACAGCTACGATCAACCGTGAGGTGGCTGAGAAGGTGGCAGAGCTCGTAGCCTCCGAGTGCAAGACAACTCGGCATGGATTGAGGCGGAGAACGTGGAGCTGTCTCTCACAGAGGCTCGACAAAAGGGTGGATCGCTCAAAGCGGCTCCTTACCGGGGCCATGGACGAAAACTGATGATTTGGAAAAGTAGGAGAAGGCGTCGCAACATTCACTTGGTTGGGCTTTCAGAAGGTGAGGAGGGAACTGACGCGCTGGCGTTTGGAGTGGTGGATCCCGGAGGTCCTCTGGCGGTGGGCGCATAAAACCGGAGAGGAGGCATCGTGCACGTGTGCCGGCTCCAGCTCCGGGAGGGAGCCGTGCGTGGTGATTATGCAGGCCCGCGCATACTCAGACGAGGCACACGAGAGCGATGGGAGAAATCCTTCACAAAAGCAGAAAGCTAATCTTCCAAGACTTTCCTATGGCCACACAGAAGAAGAGAATGGGCTATGATGTGGTTAAAAAAAAAAAACCCTACGACAACGAGGTGTGCCGTTTGCTTTGATGTACCCCACACGATTACACATTTTCCTTAATAATAAACTAAAGCCTTTGAGACACCAGAGGAGGTGGAACAAGGCTGGGGAAGAAGCAGAGAGAAGCTGATTCTTCTGAGGCCTGAGTCTGAAATCGCTGAGGAATGAGTGTGGATTGATCGGGGCCAGGATCACAGAAATGACAGCCAGGAAACAGGAGTGGGGGTTATCAATAAGCTGCTCTCTTTCTATACCTTTATTTTGGGGGTTTTGTCTGTAGTGGTTGGGACATTTTGTAGAGGTCTATTCGAGTGGGGGGGGAGTGGGAATATTATGAACAGACTTGTGTGTGTCACTGAATAAATTTCGATAAACTTGCACTAGAGGCAGTACAGGAGATCTCTGTTAACTCTTCAGCGGCTGGGGGCCTGTCCTGATGGCAGAAGAGCAGCGCTGAGACAAGGCTGCCACGCACGCATCTGCAGTAACAGGCGTGGCACAGCAGCATCAGTTTCTCTTACGTCATTTTTATTTATTGATATTTAATTTCACACTTTTTCAGGCACTTCAAAGCAGATAGATTTCTCTATCCCCAGAGGGCTTATAATCTGTTTGCAATTGAGGCAATGGAGGGTAAAGTGACTTGCCCAAGGTCACAAGGAGTGACAGTGGGACTCGAACCCTGGTCCCCTGGTTCATAGCCACTGCTCTAACCACTAGGCTACTCCTAATTTTCTCTTTCTTGCAGCTGCGGTGGTTTGCCGTGGTGTGGCGAGGCGAGGCGAGAACGTTTATGCGTGTTTTGCTTCTGCCTCTCTCGCTTCATCTGCTTGCTGTTTGTTTGAGATGAGGAATTGTGATGGGGGGGCAGAGAGGGGGTTTGGGGGAGAAGGGAAGGGTAAGAGGGCAAATAAGATGGGCTGGGTGAGTGGATGAGGAGGGAAAGGTATGTTGGGGGGGGGGGGGGAGGGTAGGGGGCAAGGATTGGGAGAGGGCATGGAGAGGAGGGGCAACGTTGGTTTAGAGCAGCAGAGATCTGGCCCCAAGGGAGTGGGGAAAAGGGGGAGGCCTAGACAACCAAAATAGAGTAAAGGAGGACGTGGTCAAGTCTCTTCTAACCTGTACAGAAGTTTTGCTTAAGGGTGGAGTTAATGTGCGCCTCGTTGGGATGCCTGGGCTTGCGGTGGCATTTCCTGCCTATTGTTAACGGCTACTCCTAAGGTCCATCTGGCATGAGCTCACCTGTTGAGAGGAAACAGTTTTGGAAGAGGTGCTCGACCCGGCTTGCTTTAGTGCAGGAGACCCATTTACCAGCTAAGGAGCATGGAAAGCCTAAACGAGAGTCCACGAGGCCTCTTACACTTCCAGGAGTAGGGAGTGTGCATACTCATGTATAATGCACTGCCTTTGGTACTGAAAGATCCAGGGGGCAGGTTACGTTTTATAGAAGGCGCTCTTTATGAACAACAGGTGGCAGGGCCATGGACTAAGGGGGCAGGATTTTCTTCATGCCCCATTCTAGTGGGAGGGGGGTCTGACATGAATACATGGGCCCCGCTGTACATAACTCCCGGCAAGGGGTAGGAGAGCACAATAAAGGGCTGAAGCTAATGGGGCAGGGGTTGGACTTGGTTGATATATGGAGAGAGAGAGACCCTAGTGGGAGGGATTTCACTCATTGCTCAGCAGTGCATGGGACGTATGGTCACAGACTTAGACCTTTTTCTCTGTACTGGGTGCTTGCTGGGCAGGGCCCTGAGGGTCGACCAGAGTCCCATTGAACTTGCAATGAATGTTTCGCAGGCTTTGCCAATGAATGCTCCTGGAGGCTCAGTACTGGGGAAGTCGGACTTTATGGACATGATTGGGAAGAAGTTAAATCCTTTAAAGAAATATAACCCTATGGTACTATGGGAGACACTAAAAGCGGGGCAGGATAATGAGTTATACTAGCTATCGTAAGCGGATTCAGATTGCGAAGGGAAAATTGTTGGAAAGAGAGATCGCGCAGTTGGAGACGTTCCATAAAAGAGCCGGGTCTAAAAATTGGAAGCAGTGATGAAAAGGCAGGAGCTTGAGTTATTGCAGGTGGACATAATAGAAAGAGCCATGCATTTCATGCGTCAAAAGTTTTATGAGCACGGCAACAAAGCAGGCAAACTTCTAGCTAGTTTATTGCAATTAGCGACCAGAGGTATTTTGATAACGAGAAGACAATGGGATTGGATTTGGGTGAAAGGGACTGGAAAGGAATCTG
The DNA here is from genome assembly GCF_901001135.1 of Rhinatrema bivittatum. Taxonomy (NCBI): domain Eukaryota; kingdom Metazoa; phylum Chordata; class Amphibia; order Gymnophiona; family Rhinatrematidae; genus Rhinatrema; species Rhinatrema bivittatum. Next base: position 70,246,028 of record NC_042628.1, on the reverse strand, counting down.
GAAGAGAGTATACACAGTTTCTGTCTGTAAGCGACCGGTAGAGGTCATGTATAAACTCATGAGGAGAACTTATCGATGTTCTCAATATTTTCTGAGTTTCTCTCCACTTTCGTCATCACTGTGTTGGAGGGAATGTGGGGCAGATGGATTGTACTTTCATTGAAATGTAAGCCGATGAGATATTCTAGATCGAACACCGGTTTACAAAAACCAATAAATAAATGTTTGGAGCTGTGCGATGGTTCTGGAGGAGGGTGGAGGGTCAAATTGGGGACATTTTGGGTGGCCCTGTTTATCTCACACCGATGCTTGCTTGGGATGTGGGTTAGTGTGTCGTTAATCGGGTCGCTGCGTAAGTTGTGCGATCATTTCATAAATGCAGCGTAGTTCGCAATCTCCACGTCCTGGAAATCACAGCCGCAAGTTGCTCGTAGGTACAACCAGATGCATGATACAGTGGTTATAGAGAAAAGGACGTTTGCACTTCAGAAGAAGTTGCTTCTGTATGATAACGTATGGGCACCATATTGGCCTTACTTAAGGGCAAGTGCTGTGGGGTAAGAGGTTTGCAGCGACTCACTTGAGGGGAAGTGGTATATATTTGTATTGATGAGGTTACGGTTGTTTTGGGGGGGCTTGCATTGGCTAATCGGGTAACGCCTTGGACTGTGCGGATTTGACGGAGAAGTGGTGTGGAAATAATGAGTTCTTTAACAACATAACTATCTCTTATTTGTTTAAAATAAAAAGGTAAAAAAACCAGACTATTCAAAGTTAGGTAGTTAGGGGAGGAAGACCTGGGAGAAAAGTCAGACCGTAGCTTTTTTTTTTTTTGCTGAAAGTGTAGCTGAGCATAGGGCTCGTGGTATCTTGTGCCAAAGTTTTGGTCGGCTACTTTCGGCACTTAGCTGGCCAAAGCCACGGGAATCGGAAATCTTGCTGCGGGCAGTGCCTCCCAAGTTATTGGCTAAGTTGTCAGCCCGATAAAACAGGCTCATGCTGATACGCGGTGAGTCCTAAATGTAGTCGGGAAAGTAAAACAACTTTAGAAACCTGGTGCTGTGCTTGATGTCGTTGGAGAAATGCAGGGATGTGGGAGTCACAGGGGAGTGCAGCAAGGTGGGGTCATGACCCTGTGGGCCTTTTAAAAAAAAAAAAAAAAAAAAAAAAAAAAAAGATTATGGAGCGCTGGGATTGCTGCTCCATGGAATGGGGCTGCTTTTTTGGTTTTGTTTTGTTTTGTTTTTTTTAACGTATGGGGTTTAGGATGGGCGGGGGATCAGTCCTGTCTGCCTTGTGAGTACTTTTATTTAACTTAACCTGCTTTATTGGTATTCAGCATATTGCCGGTTCAGTCTAAAGTTATCCTGGTAAACTTACCGAGTATAGTCAGTGGGAGACTCTAGCTAAATATCCGTGACAGGTTACCTGGCTAATTTCCGCCAGATAACTGCTCTGCTCGCCACGTTTCTGAATATTTTCCATGTTTAAAGACATAACGCAGCTTAATCGAGTGGCAGTAGGCTGAGCTTTATTAATTACCTGAGGAAGGACTCTAGCCTTGTTAGCTGAGCCCTCCTACATATTCCCCAGGGCCCCTGTTGAATCCTTTGTTGATTTTTAACCATTTTCACAATTATTTGTCTGGCTTACAAGCTCTGTAAAGAAGGATCACATATGTGTATATGCCCAGCACTTGGTATGGCTGTAGCAAAAGAGAAACGAGAAGACGAAGACGAGGCAACCACAGGCACCTCTGAACCAACAGCCTGCCGTGAGCGAGGGCCGGCCTGGTAATTTAATAAGAACCCTTTTTCCCTGCAAAATTGTGTTGCGTGGTACCAGTGTTTGCAAAAGTCTGTGGGTGCTGGGTCCTGTTCCCTATCCTCACAGGACATCGAAATGAATGTAGGTGAAAATATTTCTATTTGGCACTGATACACCTTGGGTTCGAGATGGACTGCAATGGTTTGCATACATCATAAAAACAAAACAATACAACCCCCAGAACAGGCTGGAAGTGTCCTACACGGGCGTCACATTTCCGCAGCCATGTTTGGATTTGGTGAGGCGAGATCAAAGGCCTGGATAAATAAGCCTTAGGTGCCCCCTTTTTTTAATTTAATTTAATTTAATTTAATTTAATTAACTCTATTAAATTTTAAAGAGACAGGCAAGAGACTCTGGATGATAGAAAAACACAGTGATACAGGCCAGAAATTAATAAAAGCAGAAATCAAAAACAGCAGGAACCAAACAAGGCAGGCGCTGCTATTTAGACTACAAAGTACTTGGCCTTCTCGATTTCAAGCAGGTCCAGCACTAAATTGGCCGCTTTCGGGGATGGAACCTCACATACAGGCCGATACAGTACAGTGTGCTCCGGCGGAGCGCACTGTTACCCCGCAAGTGGACGCGCGTTTTGGACGCGCTAGCTTTAGCCCTTATTCAGTAAGGGGTAATAGCGTGTCGAAAACGCATCCAACCCCCCCGAAACTAATAGCGCCCGCAACATGCAAATGCATGTTGCGGGTGCTATTAGGTATTCCCGCGCGATTCAGTAAGTAAAATGTGCAGCCAAGCCGCATCTTTTACTTTCAGAAATTAGCGCCTACCCAAAGGTGGGCGTTAATTTCTGCCGGCGCCGGGGAAGTGCACAGAAAAGCAGTAAAAACTGCTTTTCTGTGCACCCTCCGACTTAATATCATGGCGATATTAAGTCGGAGGTCCCAAAAGTTAAAAATTAAAAAAAAAAATTTTAAATCAGCCCGCGGCTCACGAGTTGAAAACCGGACGCTCAATTTTGCTGGCGTCCGGTTTCCGAACCCGTGGCTGTCAGCGGGCTCGAGAACAGACGCCGGCAAAATTGAGCGTCGGCTGTCAAACCCGCTGACAGCTGCCGCTCCTGTCCAAAAAGAGGCGCTAGGGACGCGCTAATGTCCCTAGCGTCTCTTTTTACCGCGGGCCCTCATTTAAATATTTTGGTTTACTGAATCGCGCCCCGGGAGAGCAGGTGCTCCCCTGGGAACTTTACTGTATCGGCGTGATAGATGTTTATTTGCTGAAGAAAGAGAATGTGGAGGTTTATAGAACCACAAGACGGTGTTAATCCATAAAATAGAATCGTCATTCAGCAATCTGTGGCCAAGGGCGGCTATGCTGTAAATGTATTTTGGCTTTCCTTTCTATATCAGGAATCCTGTATTTAAGTGCCTTTGCTTCTGCCTGCAGATTCCTGGGGGATGATGGTGCAGGATCGTCGCTCCTTCATTGACAGTGTTGTTGCTTGAAAGCAGGAAACAGGTCCCATGCACGAGCCTGCTCAGTGACTGCCAAGCTCGGGTAACTGCTTAGGTTCTTGGTTTAATGCCTGCTCCAGGACTACTTGGTGGAAGTGGACTGGAATGCTCAAGCTGTGTGCTGCCTGCTTTGGGATATGGTTGGAGTAGTCTTTGGTGCATCTGGAGCACGGTAAGAAACAATTGCAGTCTCAGAGGCAATTGGAGCAGGAATTGGAACTATATAGAGAGCTGACGCTGAATTCACTGGTGCAGAAGCAGGCACTAGAGCTGTGCTGACAATTGCCACTGGAGTCACCCGGTGCAGAAGCAGGCACTGGAGCTATAAAGACAGCCGGAGCTGGATTCATAGATGCAAGAACTGGAGCTGAAGCTGTACGACAGTAAGTGCTGACTTCAGCAGTGCAGAGGTAGGTGCTGGAGCTGTGCAAGGACTGGAACTGGAGCAGCAGAGAGAGCTGGCGTTGTGTAAGAGCAGGCACTGCAGCGGCAGAGTGCAAGGGCAGGAAATGGCACTTAATCTGGTGCCAGGTACCTGTGAGTGCCCCTAGGTGCAAGTTCATATGAGGGAACGACAGAGCTTGGTTCTAGAAATGGAGAGACAGACACACCAGCACCCCCCCTTGGGCACAAATGTGTGCCCAAGGTGTGACAAAGTCAAAAGCTGGGTTGCAAGGGCAAAACCTTCCCTAGATCAGGCCCCACAGGCAGCAAGCCCAGCTTATCGCCTTCCCTAATAATAAGAGGAGAATCAGCAGGGCCAGTTTAGCCTCATCACTGGGATAATCATGAAGACATTTTTGGAACAAGAGACCAGATTTATTTATTTATTTATTTAGTGCTTTTTTATACCGACATTCATGATACAGATCATATCAAAGGCAAAACTTTACAATAAAATAAGGGTGATGGAGCTAGGGAGAAGAAGAAGCCAGAGGCAGGCAGATTGATTTGAAATAATTTTCCATGCCACCTATAATGCAGGCATTGTTCCTTGACGTTAGAAACTTTCCTTGGAAACCACCTGCAAGTGTCCCGTGGGTCTTGTGCAAGAGTCTTGGGAAAACTGGAGTCATGAAAGGAAGGGTTAGAACCGGTTTGCCTTGTGCAGTGACTGAGGCTGCTGGAACAGCTGGAATCACCGGGGCATGGGCTGGAGCTGCTGGGACAGCTGGAATCACCGGTGCATGGGCTGGAGCTGCTGGGACGGCTGGAATAACTGGAACATAGCTGATTCTGCAAGGGCAGCCTGGGCTGGAGTCTTTGGTTTTGCTTGAGCAGCCTGACCAGAGGAGCTTGCTGTGGTGGAGCGAGAGCGCAGTCTGTAAAACTGATTGGACGCATGAAGACTTTCATATTGTTGGAAACCCCAGCCATGGGGGCTTCCCTTTGATCTATCCTCAGGCTTGGGTTGGTCCAGATCTCAGGACTTTCAGGAGCTGCCCTAGATGGAGGGGCTAGGCCCGAGGTGTGATAGTGGAGATCGGGGCTGGACAGGAGCTAGGGGAAGCATGGCATAGGAGAACAGGAAGTGGATTCCAAGGCAGGAATACTGGAACAAGCTCAGGATCAGAGGCCAAACAACCAGAGCTTCCGCAGGGCAGAAGCCCAGCAGCTGTGTGCCTTCTCAGTTTGGGGCACTGGTCCAATCTGATGGCTGCAGAGGCATGGCTAGCTTTCCCTAGTATAGAGGGTAAAAATTATACGAATCCCTGAAGAACCAGCAGCCTCTGTACCTCAACGGCAGATTCCCAGCCTGCAACTTGCAGGGCCATGGGTTCAAACTGCATTAACCCTGATATCTGATCTCTTTCCAGCCGTTAGCATCGAAGTTAATGAGATGGTGGGGACATTACAGGCCTGATTAGTAAACCTCTGGTGTCTTGGGACCTCAATGTGGACCTTGCTCAACTTATAAAACCTCTTTGGACATGAAATTTCTCACTTGGAAAGCACTTTTCCTCATTGTTCAGCATGAGCAGTAAGTGAATTAATTACAGTCTTTGCTTTCCTATTCACTGGAGCTGTAGTTCTTACACAACCGGTTGGTTCTGTGCATTTACTTGGTTCCTTCCAAAAGTGTTATCTGCATTCCACATTAAATAAACAATTATGCTTCCTACTTTCTCTTCTGCATTCTTACAGAGGAGAAAAGAAAACAGAGACATGTGATGTACAAACGTCAAACCTATTCTGTTGGAACGAAATCAGTAGAACTAGGGGTCACGAAATGAAACTCCAGGGAGGATGACTCAGAACTAATGTCAGGAAATATTTCTTCACAGCGAGTGGTGGATGCCTGGAAGGCCCTTCCGGAGGAGAAGGTGAAGACCAAAACAGTGAAAGAAGTCAAAGGGGCATAGGATAAACACTGTGGATCCCTACAGGCTAGAGGATGGAAATGAAGTAAAAGTGCATGGAGGTAACTTGCTGGTGTGGCAGGTACTACCCTTGACCAATAAGCCTTGATTCTGTTGATGCAACTCCATCATTGATCTCTGCTTCTATGGCAGAGCGAAAGGGGAATTGGATTCAGACAGCAACCAACCAGGGCTCCAACCTTTGCGAGCAACGCACGTCAAGCAGCACTGTCTGAATTTTCAGGCAGGCTCGTCACCCAGTAAAAATGTTGCTAGCTGTGCATTTTTATGGGTTATCCTAACCCTTAAGAGAGACATGGGAGTAACCTGCACAGTGTGGTGGATACCTCTGTGGGAGGCTTGCTGGGCAGACTGGATGGACCATTTTGGTTCTTTTCTGCCATCATTTCTATGTTCCTAAGTTTCTGTGATGGAAGAAAAGGACCATTCTGATCGATCTAGCCTGCCCATCCATCCCCACTATTCAGCCTGCTCCTTATATGCACTTTTGTGAACAGGAGCCACATCTGCCTGGTCAGCCAGCAGAGCTGCCTGAACTTCTGGTGTATCCCATCTGGCCCCAGTGCTTTTATCTACTTGAAGCTTACTTTGCTCCTCACAAGCATGCTTTTCTGTAAATCACTTGAGGTTTACTTCACTTCCAGTCCTATTTGGGTTTGTTTTCTGCGATCCTGCTCCTGAACTTCCATACTGAACCCTGAACAGAAATATTTGTTAAGCAATTTTGCTTTTTCCTTGTCAGCCTCTTTATATTTCATTTTCATTTATTAAAATGTTAGATCCCACATGTCAGGGAACAGCAGGCTGGAGTCAGGGCCCACCCCTGCAGAAGCAGTAGAGAACTGCAGGGCCGGACTGGAGCTGGTCTGCCTCACCCACCTCTTCCCCACAGGTTGAGCCCATGGGTTCAGCTGGGCCGGTAGGCCTTGGTTTCTGCAGAACAACATGGCACGGACTGGGAGCTGAGTACAGGCTGGGAGCTGGAGTCAGGCACAGTCTAAGAGCAGGATGCAGGTATTAGCTGGGGCTAGAACAAGGTACAAACTTGGAGCTGGGGCTAAGTGCAGACTGGGGCCAGGACTAAGTATAGACTGGGCTGGAGACACGGCTGAAGTTGAGGGCAAGGCCTGGGAAAGCATACAAGAGACTAAACTGGACAGGGGAAAAACTAAACAAGGGCAGGATTAGATAGGCAACAGGATTGAGGAAGAACTGAATAAAGACAGGACTAGACAGGTAACAGGAAACACGAAAGTCCAAACAGGGTGCAAGGCTGGCTAGGTGAACCTAGAAGGCCCGAAGGTCACGCTATAAGCCAGAAAAGCCCAGGAGGGCACAGAATAAGGCCCAAAAACCTGGAAGGGCCCAGAGCAAGGCGAGAGGCCACAAGGCAAGGTAAGATAGAAGGCCTGGATAGGCCACAAGGCAAGGTAGGATAGCGAGAAGGAGGTGGCCAGGTAAAGGAGCCGAGGTGCCTCAATGAAGAGGAACCGAGGAACTAGACAGGCTAGGTTAAGTAGACCTGGGCCTGAGGCATCAGGTGAGCAATGAGAAGGTAATGTGCAGGGCTCGCTGAAGCCCTCTGCTGGTGGGAAGGCTGCATAGCAGATGGAACCATGGGACGGGGAGGCTGCATAGCAGGCAAGACAATGACACTGCACATTACTTAGTTCATGGCGGATTATATCATTGTAAATCCATAATAAAGAATGTACATAGTTACAATAAATGCAGTATAATATACTTTAATTACAATGAATAAGACATAATACACAAGGTCTTCAAGTCTTTCTTAAGTGTTTAGCATGGGCGCCAACCATAACTGCTCTGGTATCGAGTTCCATAGGCACGGGCCTGCAGCTGATGTTGCTCTGTTTCGGGTTATGTCCAGTCTAGCCAGCTTGATTGGACTTCCAATAAGGTTTTGTTATGTAGTCCTTCCCTTCAACTCTGAGCATCACGATGCCACTTTTGCACTTCTTCCTATCAATAACATATCCAAAAAAAAGGTCATGGCCCCACCATTTTACTATATTTGCTATTTTTTATTCCCTTTCAATCTTTGCATTCCTTACTATTGTCCCACCTTTTAACTTTTCCAGATATTGCCTCCCGTCTTCCTCTTGGTATGATCTTTTGTAGTTTATGAACGCTAACCTCTTTATCCTTACCTTTTCAGCTACTTCTTTAGAAAGCCGTATCTGTTTCCTTTTCTCTTTCCATTATTTACTTTCCTAACAAAAAGGTTAGTTACCCTTATAATAGCTTTGTAGTTGTGCCCATTGCTCTTCTGCTTACCCTAGATTTTCCCATCCAGCTAACGACACCTTGAGATACACCCACATTTTAACAAAGTTAGCTTTCTTGGGGAGCAGGCGTTAATAGCTGAGCGCACTGAAAAAAAACCCTCTGCCGCTTTGAAGACTGACGCCGATATGCTCGGCATCGCTTTTCATAATGAGCTGACTGCGGTTTAGAAAACCACCGCCGAGTTTATCGGCATCGTGTTCGTAACCAGCAGACCGCCAGTAACCGTGGGGTCGCGTTAGCAAGGAAGTGCTAAGGTTGCACTAGCGACCCTAGCGCCTCCTTGCTAGCGAGGCCCCCTAATTTGTTTATTGCATGGTGCCCCCCTTGCGGGCGCCATGCATGCACTGAGAAAGCGGGCGCTGAATAGTCAGCGCCTGCTTTCCGCAAATTTTATTGCATCGGCTCCTTGATGTCTAAGATCCTTGCCTTTGAATGAACCTTCATCTACTGCACTCTACTACTAAACCCCACCATCTGGTGATCACTGGATCCCAGATGATCGTCTACAACAGAAGAAACATTGCCCCATAGGTAAGCACCAGGTCCAGTATCGCCCCCTTCTGTGTGGATTCCATTATCAGTTAACAGAACAGCTCTGTAGAGAATCCAGGATTTTCTCCCTGCTTCTAGAAGATACCACCTCCAGGATGTCCCAATTAAATTCCATCAGATTGAAATCCCCTTTCATAGCAATTTAGTGAATATTCTCCACTAAATTTCTATTTATGTCGTCTGTCTGTGATGGAGAGCTTTATATTACACCAATATAAATAGATGATCCATTGCCTCTTTCCTTTGGTCTGGTCCAGCATGGCACGTCTTATGTTCTTATGGGTCTAGCTGTCATTTCGTGCTCCAGTTTCACCTTTCCCTCTGCCTGAGTTTTCCATCTTTGACAAATTCATAAATATTTCATCAATGTCATTCTCCCACACACTTCTCCATCTTGTCATCGCCTCTCTGAGTTCTGCCAACTGTTTCCTAAGCAAGTTGATTAGGAGACATCATTCACCCTGAACCATTTCCTCTCATGGATCAGGACATCTATCTGGAGAACAGTAGAAGTAGTAATAGCGGTAATAGCTTTTGCAATATGATATTTCCTAGCCATCCTTCAGTTTTTAGGAGCTTCTTGTACCTGTTGAAAGAGAGTGGCAGTGACCTATCCTTATTTTTTCCTCTACTGTCCTGCAAATAAAATTAGCTAACCTGCGGCCTCTAGTTTTCCACACTCTGAATCCTGTCTGTGGTCCTGCTTGCTGGCTTACTTGTTTGGAAGTATGAAGTGTCTTTTTTTATACTTTCAGACTACAATATGTATTTATAAATACAATGAGGTGCATCAGCATTTATCAAACGACATCACCCATGCATAATAGCTACTTTATCCTGCTGTCTACAAATAATCCTGTTCACAGGTAAGCAAACTTGCCCTCTCTGTTAAGGAGAGGAAAATCCAAGTTTGGCAATCCATTTTCACTCAACAGTAACTGGTCAGTGCATTGAAACATGATTATAACTAGCCCCCTGAGCACATGTGACCTAGAAGTCGCCATCGTAGAGCTGCGATTAGAATTGAAACAGGGAGATAAAGCGACTTAGTTCAAGGCCATACACAGCGTAGCTTCCTTTGTAGACTCTTGTTGTTTAAGTAAACCAGAGGAACTAGAAATAAATACAGCAATCTAATATGATGCTACCAATCAAGCTCCCCCTAAAATGTATTTCATTTGTTCTATTTACAGACAACAAAATGTTGACTTACATCACTTGCTGTCCCTCCCCTTCCTGGTACAAAACAGTATTTTCTCCAACTGATGACTCGTGATTTATTGTAATCTATGACCTTAACCCATGTCGCTACGATTTCTATTGGATCTTTTTCTTTTAACTGTAACTGGTGCACAGGGGCATCAGAAGTTCCTCAAGGCTCAGCCTTATCGGCCACTTTTCAACATTTATATAGCCCCCGTTTGTAAGCTATTGGCTGGACTTTGCGGAGATTACCGTGTGTAGGCAGACGCCAAACAGGTTTTTTTTATCCAGTTTTCCTCTACATTTGGGATTGTCGCCATCTACCTTTCAGCATTCAAACAGTGGATTATGTTTAAATGTTGAAAAAACCCGAAGTGATTTTGCTGCAGAATCCGATTAGAATGAGTGCATTGGCCTCGAAAGCCCCCGTCTTACTTCGTGTTTGAGAGCCATAAGATTCCGCTTGTCACGAAAGCCAAGAGCCTGGGTGTCATTTTGGAATCTGAACTCTATGGCTCCTCAAATTGTATCTGTGATTCAGGCAGGTTACGATAAGCTGTGGTTAGTAAGACCTGTGAAACACCTCCTAAATGCTGCTAATTTCCATTCAGTAGTTCAGGCAATGATACAGCCAGGCCTAGACAACTGTAACATTATCTGTACTGGTCTACTGCCTTATGCATTAAGTACACTTCAATTGCTGCAAAATGTGGCCGCTCAGCTTATAGCTGGTCTGAGCAAAAGAGCCCATATTTCCGTGATTCTTAAAAAAAAACCTGCACTGGCTTCCAGTGTTGTTTAGAGTTAAGGATAAGGTCATCTGTTGTCCATAAAATGACAAGTTCTGAGGGCCTCCCAAGGATGAATGCAATGCTGCATATACATAATCCATCAAGGGCCCTCAGATCTTCACAACGAGGACTACTGGACATCCTGTCCGGGTGCCACGCAAGACTCTGAAACCCCCGTGAGTGGCTGCGCCAGAGCTATGCTTGACAATTTGTCCTAAAGCATGTAGAAAAGCTTTGAAGACGTATTTGTTCCATCTGGTATTCTTGAATATTACCTAAAGTAGTGCTGCCTTATATGATAATGATTGCCTGTGTTATTAGTTAAACTGTGTCGCTCCTATTTTAATGTATATTGAAATGTATTTTATTATGTATGTTTTTCCTGTGAGCCACTCAGAGTTTGGGTTATTGAGCTGCCTATAAATAGAAATACATAAATACATTTTGGTCAGGGGTAATTTTGTACTTATTTGTTTGAGGTCACTAATAGATACAATTATCCTAAACCCTCCTTTTAGTTTAGAAAATGTGTTTTTGAATCTAAACAGAATTCTGTAGCCTTGGCTATTAAGGATCAGACCAAGTAAAGTAATTATCTGAAGGATTTACAATGGTATTACTATTTCAGCTCCCCCTGAACTTTACTTAAGTGTTCTTGTTTTCACAAATGACTAAACTATCAAAATTACTTCCTTATGTTTCTTTGCCAGCAAATGTCAAGTTATTCTGTGTAGTCTAATCCCCTAATTAGTGAGCTAGTCTATATGCTTAGAATGGAAGGTAAGAGTGGAGGGAACAAAAGACAGAAGGAAAAAAAAATCCTAATAAAATAGCACTTTCCCTTCTAAAACTCCACTCTAGCAACCTAAGCAGTAATAATACTCAGCCAACAGAAATGCAATGTAAACAATATCCCTTTTTCAAAAACAAAACCTATAAGAGAAAAAAAACTCTCTTTTAAAAATAAGGTAAGAGAACTTGAATTAAGTCAGAAAATTACCTCTGTGTGTACCTGAGCCCCTCCAAGAATGGCCTTCATTCCTTGGGCTGCAAGAGAGCCCTAGGCAATTAGTGGAGAAGTACACAACCTCATAATAAGCTTTGCTGCTGTTTGTATCCTTTGATCCTAATAGATTGAGAATGGTATTTGCCAAAAGAATTCTGTCTAATTGGCTAGCAGACTATATATAGTGCACTTTCTGCTGGCAAGCATGCAGATTACAGACCCTATGAAAGCTCATCCAGTGCCTTCCATTGCAATTATTTTCAAAGCTGCTTCTTGGTTATTATCATTTCACATCATCACATCCTACTATTGTCTCGACAACATGTCTCAAAGGAACAGTAACTTTGGTCTTCAAGCTTGTATTGCTACTAGAATGGAGATTGCTCACGCATGGAAGTCGACTAAGAGTCTGCAAATCACGGATGTGGTGCGCAGGTTGGACGCTGTATGTACCATGTATAAGATTACAGCGGCCAAAAGGCAAAACCTGCAGGCTTTCCATAACACATGGGATGCTTTTCCACGTTGGCGAGAGTCGCACGATGGGACATTCTGATACAGGGAAAGGAACCTTAGGAGAGATATGCACTCAGTGGAAACCCAGAGGAGAGATATGTATCATTCAATATTCTTTCCTTGCATAAATATTTCTGGTTGGCTCTGGGGAGGGGGTGGGTTACTTTTTGGAACGATAATTGTACCCGTTGGTATTGTCTTATGTTAGACTGGTTGTATAGATTATGTTGTTGTGCTTGATACCAATAAAAATATAAATTTAAAAAAAAACAAAACCCAGTAACTTTGGACAAGCAGCTTTGCGCAGCCTGTTTACCCGGGGGTCCAGCCTCCACTGGTAGGATCTGGGCTGTGCATTTCAGGAGTTGTGCCATGCTGCAACCCTCATTGTAATGGCTATTTCATGCCTGCTTGTCAACAGAGAAAGTCTGCTTATCTGTAAGCAAGGTTCTCGCAAATAGCAGGATGTATTAGCCATACTCAATACATGCCCTCCTTCCTCTCTGAAAAATAAACTTCCTCACTAAAGTGTAAGTTCGAGAAGAGACTGAGTTGCTCGCAAGCCAGTGAACACGCATGACAACTCCTAAACAGGCTCGGTAAAGTCTTTACTGAGAGCTGGGTCGGTGCTGGCATCATCGGTTGACATCATCGACGGAGAACCCTGTTTACGGGTAAGCAAACTTGCTCTCTTTGCTAAGGAGAGCAAGCTCCAAGCTATCCCTTTCCGCACAGCAGTAACTGGTCAGTGCACTAAAACAGGACTCTATCCAGCAACCTGAGCACGCGTGTCCTAGAAGTGGCCACGGATCTGCACTCAACCCCTCCAGCAACCTCACTTCCTTCCTGGCCCTTTCAGCCAGCCATTTCCCTCATACCTCTTAAATCGGCCCAAGGGCATGAGCAGCAGAATACGGCTGGGGGAATTCTGTGGGGAAAAAAGTAAAATATCTGTAGAATTTATAATGCAATACAGAAAAAAGTGAGAGCTGAAAGATGCAGATTTTTTATTTTTTTTTTGTGCAGCATTCTCCATTATAAGCCTGGGCCCTCCAGATTGCTCTTACCCTCCCTCGGTGATGGATTTAGGATTTTCTCGCCCCTAGGCACTGTTGGTGCTGATGCCCTTTGCCCTCCACCAAGACACGCTAGAGCAGAAGGTATAAAGCACAGGTTTTTTTGCTCTGCTTTATCTGACGCCCTCCCCTCCAGAGGGTGGGAGTGGGGGTGGGGAGCGGGATTTGGGAGCAGAGTGGCTTTTCTTTGCTCCCTTCCTGTTCCCTGTAGAGACCCAGAGGATGGGATGGAATCGGGAATAGAGCAGTTTGCTTTGCTGCTCTATTCCTATTCTATTCTCTATTCTCTATTCTATTGCTGCAGCAGGAAGCAGAAGGCTTTTCTCTGATGAGTGAGATTCAGCACAGCCAGGGGGACAGTAAATCTGCTAACCCCCCCCCCCTCCCCCAGGCTGCCCATTGGGGAATCCTGGGCTGCTTGCATTCCCCCAGCCTCAGCATCCAGCCCCACTTCCAGCTCCTAGGTTTATACCTGAGGCAATGGAGAGGGACGTGACCCTTTCCCCATGCTTGATCTCACCTCCCCCCTGGGGTCTGTCCCTCAGTTTGCTTGTTGCCTTCCTCCCCCCTTTTCTCATCCCGATCCCTCCCACCCTGCCCTGTCAGTCGCTAGTCCCACAAAGCCCCACTGCTCCCAGTTCTCTGTCCCCCCATCCTCCAGCGAGATCCCCAGCTTTGTCTCAAGTCTTGAACCCCTCCCCAGCTCTCCCTCTCTCTCTGCTTCCCTCCTGCAGAACTCCCCTAGCTTTCTCGCTGTCTGGCTCTCCCCCCCTCCCTTTACTAAGACCCCCCAGCTTTCTGTCTGTCTGCCCTTTCCAGGCTTGACTCCTGGGGGATGGGCAGACAGAGAGAAAGTCAGGGGTCCTGCTGGGGCGAGGGGAGCTGCCTCCCTTCACTTCAGCAAGACCCCCCTTTCTTTCCCTGCTTAGTAAGACTTCCAGCCCTCTCCCCTCCCTCTCCCAAGCTCGCTGCCTGCCTCTCGGACACTTCCCACTGTTACCCCACACTGCTCGGGCTGCTCAGGCTGACCCTGCCAGCACCACCATCATTTTGTTTGTCTGGCACCTCAACATCTTCTGGGGCAAGGTTTTTGCCCCAAATCTTTGACATGAGGCTTGCGGAGGGAGGAGGCGTTTCCTAGCCACACTAATGGGAGTGACGTGCAGGAGTGGCCTTGGGGTCAGCGAAGTGGGCCGAGCCCCCCCGAAGGAGGCCAGGATTGAAATCCCACGGCTACTCCTTGTGACCTCGGGCAAGTCACGTCCCTCTCCATTGCCTCCGGGGCAAATTTAGGAGCTCATTTACTAAAACTGCGTTAGATGTTTACCGTGTGGTAAACACCTCAATGCAGCGATAACACATGGGGCTTTAAATATGTGCTATTTCACCCACTATTGCAGGTATGGTAATGAGGTACTTAGCATGCAAATGCTTTGCAAATACATCACCAGGCAGTGTCATGTTAAGATAACACAGCTTGCCTGAGAAATCCCTGGCCTTGTTATTTTCACCTAAGTTGTAGCTGAACACGAATGCCCCCGTCGGAGCCAGACCGAATGCGACAGTGCATAAGGCCCGGAGCCTAGGGCTGCTCTGAGCCACCAGAGTTTGCATGGAATGTGACGAGGCGGTTCTGGGAGAGGGGCATGGGCTGGAGGGTTCCTGCCCCATGAGCTGATTGTTGTTTTTTTTTACTTTCAAGGATATTGGGGCTGCCTCAGGGGGCGGTCGGCAGCCCTGGGCTGTAGGGCTGCTGTTGCACTGAATTTGCAGGGGCAGCTAAGCTGCAGTACTTTGCCCGGCTCTGTTTTACTGCCGGGGAAAATAATGCAAGGTTTACTAAGCTGTGGTACTGAGCTTAGTAAGCCCCAAGATAGTTTCCCCCTCTGGGGAAAATACCCTGGCTTAGGAAAGGACCAAGGAGATAGCTTCCATACCTGAATGTAACTCACCTTAAACTACCAATGGAAAGGCATGAGTTAAAGCTAAAAAAAATAATAAACAGAAAAAGCCTACAAGAAAATCTAGTCATGGCTAGCCTGTTGGCTCAGTGCCAGAGCACTGCACTTCTCAGGCTTGGCTTCTCCCTAGCAGGCCGATACAGTAAAAACGTGGGAGAGCGGGTGAGCGCCCGCTCTCCAGGCATGCGCACAGGCCACTCTCCTGTGCGCGCGATTCAGTAAATAAATTTATTTAAATTAGGCCCGGTGGTAAAAAGAGGCGCTAGGGACACTAGCGCGTCCCTAGCGCCTCTTTTTGGACAGGAGCGGTGGCTGTCAGCGAGTTTGACAGCCAACGCTCAATTTTGCCGGCATCGGTTCTCGAGCCCGCTGACAGCCCCAGGTTCAGAAACCGGACACCAGCAAAACTGAGCGTCCGGTTTTCGAGCCGCGGGCTTATTTCAATTTTTTTTTCTATTTTTTTACCCTTTGAGACCTCCGACTTAATATCGCCATGATATTAAGTCGGAGGGTGCACAGAAAATCAGTTTTTACTGCTTTTCTGTGCACTTTCCCGGTGCCCGGAGAAATTAGCGCCTACCTTTGCGTAGGCGCTAATTTCTGAAAGTAAAATGTGCGGCTTGGCTGCACATTTTACTTTCTGTATCGCGTGGGAATACCTAATAGCGCCCGCAACATGCATTTGCATGTTGCGGGCGCTATTAGGTTGGGGGGGGGGGGGGGGGGGGGGGGGGTTGGGCGCTAGCTTTACCCCTTATTCAGTAAGGGGTAATAGTGCGTCCAAAACGCGCATCCAATCGAGGGGTAACAGTGCACTCCGCTGGAGCGCACTGTACTGTATCGGCCCATAGGTTAGCTGTGGGGGTCTGCGAAGGCAATCTTCACACCTCCTGCTGTGTTTGTGGGAGGGGACAGGGGCAGGGGAATCTCAGCCAATGCTCTACGGTGTCACTGACTGGCTGGACCCGGGTGTAAGTGCGCTAGGTTATAGAGGATCTGCGCATAAAGGCGAGCCACTTGATTTCCAGAAAGCATTTGACAAAGTTCCTCATGAGAGACTTTTTAGGAAATTAAAATGTCAGTGTCTTACTGTGGAATGCCAACTGGTTAAAAGATAGAAAGCAGAGTAGGGTTAAATGGTAAATGTTCCCAATGGAGAAAGGTGAATAGTGCAGTGTCCCAGGGATCTGTTCTGGGACCGATGCTTTTTAATATATTTATAAATGACCTGGAAATGGGAACAACAAACGAGGTGATCAGATTTGCCGATGACACAAAATTATTCAAAGCTGTTAAATCACAAAAGGATTGTGAGAAATTGCAAGAGGACCTTGCAAAACTGGGAGACTGGGCATGCAAATGAAATTTAATGTGGACAAGTGCAAAGTGATGCACTTAGGGAAGAGTAACCCAAATTATGGCTACACAATGCAAGGTTCCAGATTAGGAGCCATTACTCAGGAAAAGGATCTAGGCATCAAATCTACTGCTTATTCATGGGATAAGTAGCTTGGAATCTCTCTACCCCTTGGGTTCCTGCCAGGTGCTTGTGACCTGGCTTGGCCACTGTTGGAAACAGGATACTGGACTTGATGGACCTTTGGTCTGAGTATGGCAAGTTTTAGGTTCTTATGTTCTATGCTTTGTCACCCTTGGCCTGGGCTAGGTGTAGTGGATGTAAAATTGGAGAAAATCCCAGATAGCTGTGAACAAAAGCTCATACAGGCCACTTTCGATTGAACTGAAGCCAACAACTAGACTAAAAAAAAAATAAGGAAAATCGAGTCCCACCACATAGCAATTGCTGCTGTAATCTCTGTACTGTTCTGAGCAGATCGACCTCTGCAGGGAGTCTGGCGTGCTCGCACCTTACAAATAGACACTGTTGGGTGTTTTGACACTGCCGTCTTACACGTTCTTGTTCTGTACTGAATGCTCTCGCTGTTGTTGTGCAGCACAATTTCTAAACCAAGGCTGGCTTGCTGCACTGTCCCCTCCTTGCCGCAGAGCCTGTGTGTGCAGGATTTGATACTGGGGTTGTTTTTATGCGTTTCTGTGAGCCCCCTGGGACTCCAGTATGGTTTGCAGGCAGGATATGCTGACGAACTTCAGCTGAACAAGGAGCCAGTAGCATTTTGTTTCCTACAGTCGGTGGTTTTTTTTTTTTTAGAACAGCCAAAATAAGTGTTCGGATGTTGCAGTCACATGCCCTGCTTCAATTTTCCCTGTCTATGTTTGTGTCTACCTTGCCATATAGGATGAAGACGATTTTCCCTAGCTCGACTGGACACATTGCAGGTTCAGGCTGATGCAATATTGGCGCGCGAAAAACGGGCGCTCATAATGGAGCACCCGCTTTCCTGACACAGGCCCATCTACTTCTCCCGGGCTCACGATGCAGCAGGCTAATATAGAAACATAGAAATGACGGCAGAAGAAGACCAAACGGCCCATCCAGTCTGCCCAGCAAGCTTCACACATTTTTTCTCTCATACTTATCTGTTTCTCTTAGCTCTTGGTTCTAATTCCCTTCCACCCCCACCATTAATGTAGAGAGCAGTGATGGAGCTGCATCCAAGTGAAATATCTAGCTTGATTAGTTAGGGGGTAGTAGGGGTAGTAACCGCCGCAATAAGCAAGCTACACCCATGCTTATTTGTTTTAACCCAGACTATGTTATACAGCCCTTATTGGTTGTTTTTCTTCTCCCCTGCCGTTGAAGCAGAGAGCTATAGGCAGTAGGAGAAATTGTACATCCCTAGCACCTCCTCGGCAGCGGGTGCCCAGAAGAAGTGGCTGTGCCTGGGGTGGGAACACAGAAGCTCAGTTTTACGAGTGTCCAGTTTCCTAACCTGACCGCAGTCAAGGCTGTTTTTTTAAAATGCATTTTTCGTGTTGCTGCGTAGCTCCGACTTAATATCGCAATGATATTAAGTTGGAAGAACCCCAGAAAAGCAGTACTTTCTGCGTTTCTGTTCAGGTTTTGGGGGCGCCTCCAGACAGTGTCAGCTTCGGGGCTGGCGTTAAGTTTTGAGGGTTAAAATGTGCGCATCTGGCACACGAATCTATTTTACGTCGGGGGTGGGGTGCACTAGCTAACAGCCTCATCAACACGGCATTTACATGTGATGAGCACTATTAGCAACGTGCATTTTGGATACGCTGAGCCCCTTGTTTCATCAGGGGTTATGGAGGCGCATCCAAAACGTGCGTCCAACCGCAGGTTAACCTGTGTGCTGGCCTGAGTGCACGATATTGCATGGGCCTGAAAGTTTATAATCGTATGTACAGTGTACTGAAGTGAAATTGCTATCAATTTTTTATATAGACTTGGGATAGTAATCATTTAGGGAATCTGTGGTTTATGTTATGTTCTGGGTATAGCCCCTGATGCAGGTAATATGTTGGAACATGGCCATGATGGGCTTTTTAATAATGGTTTTGATGCATGTTTTGGTTTTTTTTATGGGGGAGCGGGTAACTTTTGTAATAAATTATTTTAATAAATCTATTTACTTGACTTTAGTTTTCACTGTATGGAATACCTTCTTGGGAACTGCAGTCTTTTGGATTCTGCCTTCTGGCGACCCCACTGCTGTGATTTTTTTTCCCCGTCTAGTTTTTCTGCGAGTTGCAGCTTTTACAGTTTCCCTCATAATTTCAACCTTCAGAATGACTTACCCCGACTGTTACTGTATTTCCATAGTCACAGGCTCCTAGAAGAGGGTGGGAGGTGGACCATGGGCAGAAAAAGGTCACTCTTTTCATGTGCTCACCCTGAAACTTGAGTGGTCTACGTTCAGTAAAGAAGTCGTACACTTTCCTTATTGAGGGCTGTTTGAAATGTCTAACTTTCTCTCCGTATTCTCTTGTTTCTTTGCTTAGGGACAGCCCTGCGGTCTTGTGAAAGGTGTGTCAGGATGTAATGGTGGGGATGTCACCCGGTTCTGAGTGGAGACAGATGGGTGTGTCAGGGGTACAGGCCATGAGGTGCTTCCCTTACACTTAGGGAAGAACGGGAGCCTTGTGATCTAGGAAGTAATAGCTCAGACGTTATCCAGTTCCATTCAACGCTACAAATTCTTGTTATGTGTGAGGCCTGGAGAAAGCAGAATTCTTTGATGTAATTCTTTTCTAAAGACAACATAAGATTTATTCCTATATCATATTGTATATAAGCTATCGAGACCTCATGAGTCCTTTAGAAGAATTTCTGGTTACATCTGAAGACGGGATCTTTGTGATCTGAAAACCTCATGTACGGTACCACATCTCTGGATTCTTCTCACAGTGGTCCCATGAAAAGTATCACAGCTTGCAGAGACTCTCTAGTTCCATTGCTAGATGGCATCGGACCAGGGCACATATTGCTTTGGGTGAGGTGAGGGATCCAGAGGAAGGCATTAAAAACACCTAGAGAATTTTACTACAACTACCAGATAAAAAGAAATTGCAACTTACAAATTCTGTAACACAAGATAAAGGGCATGTCCTAGATTTAGGTTTTTTTTTCCCCCTTGACTCAGTACAACTTGATTTAGTCATAGAAGAAATGAAGATATATCTCCAGTTGCTTGGTCTGACCATGCAATAATATCTTTTACTTCGAATGGTCTTACCCAAGATTGCAAATAGAATTAGCATTTTTTGTAAATATAGAACTAAAAAATAGATGACAGCCAGTTCATTTATGGAAACTCTAGGGGATTTTGGCCTTTCTCCTCTATGAATCATATTCATCAGCTAGTGGAGAACTGGAATCTTTCTATTTCATGGGCCATTGACAGTAGGGGGTCTGAAAAAAAAGAGATGCTTAGTGCTAAATAAATCTGCATTTTGGTTTACAGAGAAACTTTGAGTACTAATGAGAAAGGGGAGGGATCTGGCAAGTATCTGGCGTCTGTTACTCTGTGATAAAGATAAGGCCATATACAGATTACATCTTCGAGAGTATTATAAAATAATGTGTGAATGTAAACAGAACTTCTTTTAGAAGAAAATGCCAGCTGAGGCTAATGATAAGCTGTATTTGATATAATTAATGCTACTTGTGACTATAAAGGAGGAGGAATGCTGGATAATCCTACAGCTGATTCCTTTACAGAATTTTTCAAAAAGAAAACAGAAGGTATCCACGAGGAATTAGATTCTCTGCCATGTGGCTCAGTTAAGTCCAAGTGCAGGCTTTAAATGTTCGCCCTTTGATTTATCCCTGGAGGCTTGGTCATAAGCAAGCCTCCTCCTTTCGGTTTTTATTTTGCCCCAGGAATTTATCAGTGGTTGTTCCAACAACCACAAAAAGGGGAGAATATCGGTGCATAAATTCAGTGTAAATCTCAGGATTTCTTCTGAGGTTCCATTCAGTCTCTCCTCTTTACTGCATGGGTGGGAAACCGAGGATTTCACTGGGATATGCTGGTGGGTGACTTGACTTGGTACCGCGGAGGCAGCAGGGAGCTTAGGCCCAACCACAATTTCCGCCAGAACCAAAACAAAATTCTGCAGTGTGGAGTGTTACAAAACGAGGGTGGAAATCCATAAAAACAACCATAGTTTTTTTTTTTTGTGTATTTTGGGGGGTAAAAAGGAAAATTAGGACTTACCTGATAATTTTCATTCCTGTAGTACCAAGGATCAGTCCAGACTGCTGGGTTATGCCTCCCGTCCAGCAGATGGAGTCAGAGAGAAACTGAAAAGGCACCACTGATATACCCTGGTGCGCCCCCTGCGATCCTCCAGTATAATCCATAACAAAGCAGTATGAAATTAGAAAACAATGGCAAATTCTGTGACTAGCTCAATATAAAGATGAAACGTATATGAACATGTGGAAAAAACGAGGAAACCATGAAAACAAGCAAGTGCCCGTAAAAAACGGAACCCGAAAAACACGAAAAAAACAACAGTTGCGGGACTCTACACTCTTCACTGAAATGGGCGGGCGTCTGGACTGATCCTTGGTACTACAGGAATGAAAATTATCAGGTAAGTCCTAATTTTCCTTTCCCTGTACGTACCAGGATCAGTCCAGACTGCTGGGAAGTACCCAAGCTGCCCTAAACGGGGTGGGACCCTGACAGTCCCGCACGAAGCACACCACTGCCGAATGAGTCCACCGTCGGAGCGTGCACGTCCAAACGGTAATGTCTCGCAAAGGTGTGCAATGTCTTCCAAGTAGCCGCTCGGCAAATTTCCTGCGAGGAAATAAACCCACTCTCTGCCCACGCCGCCGCCTGGGAGCGCAGAGAATGAGCCTTAAGACCCTCTGGAACGGCGCGACCTTGGGAAATGTAAGTAGACACAATCGCCTCTTTCAACCAGCGTGCGATCGTAGTTTTTGAAGCTTTATTTCCCTTCTTTGGACCACCCCACAAGACAAACAGATGATCAGACAACCAAAAGGGGTTGGTAACGTCCAGGTACCGCAAGAGCGTCCTTCGAACATCCAACTTGCGAAGTTCCGGTTGCCGCGACGCCTCAGCCCCGTCCACCGCAAATGCCGGTAGGTCCACCGTCTGGTTGACGTGAAAGGCGGAAACTACCTTAGGCAAAAACGAAGGAACGGTACGTAGAGAAACCCCCGAATTAGAAATACGGAGAAAAGGTTCCCTACAAGACAACGCCTGAAGTTCCGAGATTCGGCGAGCTGAACAAATAGCGACGAGAAAAACAGTTTTGAGAGTGAGATCCTTGAGAGTAGCCCTTCGTAGAGGCTCAAACGGAGAAGTACAAAGACCCCGGAGAACCAAATTTAAACTCCAAGAAGGACAGATAGGTCGCACCGGGGGTCGCAAATGTTTAACTCCCTTTAAAAATCGTGCAACGTCCGGATGCATGGCAATGTAAACTCCGTCAAGTTTACCACGGTAACAGCCTAAGGCCGCTACCTGCACACGCAGAGAATTATAGGATAAACCCTTCTTTAGACCCTCTTGCAAAAAAGTCAGAATATGAGACACCGTAGCCTTCCGCGACGGCACTTCCAGACCCTGACACCAGGAGTCAAAAACCTTCCATACCCTGACATAAGCAACCGAGGTAGAGGGCTTACGAGCCTGCAGAAGAGTAGTAATGACCGACTCGGAATATCCTTTCCTTCTCAATTGCCGCCTCTCATAAGCCAAGCCGCTAGACAAAAGCGATCGGCCTGGTCGAAAAATACTGGACCCTGCCGAAGGAGTCGAGGCAGATGACCGAGCCGCAAGGGGCCGTCCACCGCTAGATTGATGAGGTCGGCGAACCACGGCCTCCTCGGCCACTCCGGAGCTACGAGAATGACGGGTCCCGTGTGGGATTCTATGCGACGCAATATTTTCCCCACCAACGGCCACGGTGGAAACACATACAGAAGAACGTGCGCAGGCCAGGGAAGAGCTAGCGCGTCTACGCCCTCTGACCCGTGTTCCCTTCTGCGACTGAAGAAGCAAGCTGCCTTGGCATTCAAACGAGTTGCCATGAGGTCCAACCGGGGAGTTCCCCACCGGCGACAGATGAGTCTGAGTGCCTCGGGAGATAGTTCCCACTCTCCCGGGTCTAGTCGTTGCCGGCTGAGATAGTCTGCTTGAACGTTGTCGACTCCTGCGATGTGGGACGCCGCAATCCGAGACAGGTGCTGCTCTGCCCACACCATCAACTGGCTGGCTTCGGTTGCTACCGGTAGACTCCGTGTACCGCCTTGCCGATTTATATACGCTACCGTGGTTGCGTTGTCGGACAGAACCCGAACTGCTCTGTCCCGAATCAAAGGCAGAAAGTGCTGTAATGCTAGGCGAACCGCTCTTGTTTCCAAACGATTGATCGACCACTTGGTCTGAGGAGGCGTCCAACGTCCCTGAGCGGACTGAGACTGACAGACTGCTCCCCAGCCCGTCAGACTGGCATCGGTCGTGACAATGATCCATTGAGGCGGATCCAAATCGGTGCCTTGGAGCAAGTGGACCGGATCCAACCACCATTGTAGACTGGTCCTCGCTGGGGGTAAGAGTGGCAAAGGTATCTGAAACTCTTCCAATTTGGGGTCCCAACGAGACAGAAGCGCCCTCTGTAGCGGCCGCATATGCGCAAATGACCACGGAACCAAATCCAGTGTGGATGCCATATATCCAAGAACCTGTAAGTAATCCCATACCACAGGCAGGGGAAGGGCGAGGAGACGGCGAACGTGCGCCATCAGACGCTCCATCCTTGCCTGTGGGAGAGAAACCTTTCCCACTTTCGTATCGAACGAGGCGCCCAGAAATTCCAAATTCTGGGAGGGGATCAGATGGCTCTTGGTGTAATTGACCACCCACCCCAAGGAGTGGAGCCGGTGAAGGACTGCCTGAATCGCATCTTCGCAGAGACGTCGCGATTTTGCTCGGATGAGCCAATCGTCCAAATACGGGTGTACCAACACTCCGTCTCCCCGAAGACTCGCCGCCACCACCACCATTACCTTGGTGAACACCCTCGGAGCTGTCGCCAGACCGAACGGAAGAGCACAAAACTGGAAGTGAGATCCCAGAACCATAAAGCGCAGAAATCTTTGATGGAACTCTTATATCCCTATGTGCAAGTAAGCCTCCGTGAGATCTAAGGAAGCCAATACTCGCCTTTGTGTACCGCCGCTATGACCGAGCGCAGGGTCTCCATCCGAAACCGCGGTATGCGCAACGCCCTGTTGACTCGCTTGAGATCCAGAATCGGCCGAAATGTGCCCTCCTTCTTGGGAACGATGAAATAGATGGAATAACGGCCCGTGCGTTGCTCGGCGGGCGGCACAGGCACTATTGCACCCAGCGCCTGCAATCGCTTCAGGGTCTGAGCAATTCGCTGCTGCTTTACCTGAGAACCGCTGGGAGAGATAAGGAACAAATCGCGCAGGGGCCTTGCAAAATCTAGGGCGTAGCCGTGAGATATAATGTCGAGGACCCATTGGTCTGAGGTAATTGTGGCCCATTCCTCCCGAAAGTAAGAGAGTCGTCCTCCTACCTCCGGGACGGAGGAATGGACCGGCGTCCCTTCATTGAGCCGCCTTAGAGGTGGCGAAGGTATGAGACGCCCCTGCGCGTGCCGGCCTTCTACCACGAAAGGAAGGAGTCCATGACTGGGAACGCGGAGACGGCTGTCGGGTAGCAAAAGAGGACCCCCTTCCCGAGCGAAAACGGCGTTGCCCGCGAAACCGTCTGCGGAAGGTACCCGAAGGGCGAAAAAATCTAGGCTTGTCCTCTGGCAACTTAAACACTTTATTCTCCCCCAAAGATCGGATAAGGTCTTCTAACTCGGTGCCAAATAACAACTTGCCCCGAAAGGGAAAGGAACCGAGTTGGGCCTTGGAGGAAGAGTCCGCCGCCCAATGACGCAGCCAAAGTAACCTCCGTGCCGACACAGCCGAAGACATAGACCGGGCCGAAGTGCGGAGGAGGTCATAAAAGGCATCCGCGGCGTAAGCCACCGCGGATTCTATACGGTTTGCTTGCTCTGCTTCATCCGGAGGCAGATCTTGAGATGTCAACATCTGTTGTACCCAACGAAGGGTAGCCCTTTGTACCATGCAGCTGCAAACGGCCGCCCGTACTCCCAAAGCCGAAACCTCAAAGATGCGCTTAAGCAACGTCTCCAGCTTCCGATCCTGAAGATCCTTAAGGGCCGTACTCCCTGTTACGGGAATGGTGGTATGTTTAGCCATGGCAGTGACCGCCGAATCCACCCTTGGCACCCTAAGGAGCTCCAAGGAATCCGCAGGGAGAGGGTAAAGCTTATCCATAGCGCGGCTGACCCTAAGAGTTGCCTCCGGAATATCCCATTCCCGGGATACAAGCTGAAACAGTTTATTATGAAAAGGAAAGGCATGCGCAGGCGTGCGGAGCCCGTCTAATTCAAAATCCCCTGGCTGGGAATTGGAGTCAACCTGGGGTACTGGAATCTTTAGTTCCCGAAGAACATGGGCAATCAAGGGATCCAGTTCTTCCTTATGAAATAAGCGGAGTATCTGAGGATCATCCCCCTCAACCGGGTCCGTACCCCCTACATCCATATCAGGATCCGGCGTGGACGGATCCTGTGAAAGGGGGGCCGGAGCTACATGCTGAGGAGGTTTTGGAGGGGGAGCCGAAGGAGCTGGAGCAGCCTGCTGCGGAGGTTGAGGAGGAGCCGGGGCTGCATCCCCCAAGCCAAAGAGACCAGTAGAAAGTCTCCCCCGTTTATCTGGGGCAGGAGTACCCTGCTCCCATTCCGCTTCGGCCTCCATATAAGCCTTGTGGAGCAAAAGTACAAATTGTGAGGAAAAGGGATGAGGCCTCTTCAAAGAACCTCCTTTTGCTCCCACAGGTGGCAAATTAACAGGCCCTGGTAACCCGCGGGGGCTAAGATCCGGTGGGGACAGGGGGGGGGGAGTCATCCCCTTCTTCCGACGAAACCGCATCGCGATCCGAGTCATTTAAAATGGCCGCCAAATTTTCTAAAATGGCCGCTGCCCCCGGTATCGGCAGCGCGGACTGCCAAGATTTGGCCGATGCTGGCCGTGCCCCACGCCGCGGGGAAGGGGAGCTCCCGGCCGCGGCTGACCCCCGCGAGGAACCCTCACCCCCGGGAAGGCACCGGGAGCAAAGGCCCTCGCGGGAGAGCCGACGGCCCGGCTCCCCACATGCCGTACAAACAGTGCCTCGGGGCATGGGTTTTTTTTTTTGGTTTTTTTTTAACACCAAAAAACGGCACGAGTAAGGGCTGGGTGACAAGCCACCCCTTCCGGAGACCACAGTGAGGAACGCAGGCAGTGGACACAATTACCTCGTTTTTAAATTTATTTTATTTTATTTTTTTTTTAATAGCGCTGCCACCGGCAGCTAAAGTACCTCACAGACAATTGGGTGGTGGAGCCTGCAGGGGGTGTAGAGCACCCGACTAAACTTTCTTCTCCGAGGAATGAAACTTCTCAGGAGGCGGATAGGGAGAGTGACCGGCCCACCGATTAATCCTCCCCTCCTCTCACTGGGTAAGACTGAAAAAAAAACCCCGGGAAAAGGCTGTAGGGCAGTGCCCTGCCTGGCCTGCTATGGCTCCACTTATTATTACCAAATTAGGTACAAATCACTAATTGATCTAGTCACAGGATTTCTCCTCTATATTAAGTCAAACCTGATAGGGAAATCCCTTCACAATTCAATTTACAGGAGATCAGGACCGCAAGGTTATGCTCTCTCATCTGCTGGAGTCAGAGATATACTGAAGGATCGCAGGGGGCGCACCAGGGTATATCAGTGGTGCCTTTTCAGTTTCTCTCTGACTCCATCTGCTGGACGGGAGGCATAACCCAGCAGTCTGACCTGATCCTGGTACGTACAGGGAATTCAGTTTAAGCTGAAAACAAAGGGTCCCTTCTGTAACCAGATACTGGCTCCCTGTCATTCACAGCCAGTGTGGCTTTAGGGCCAGCGGAACTACAAGTCCATAGATGCAAAGGGCTGGGGCTCACCCCGTCTTTCCGCTAACCCCGACCCCGAGAACTGTGCTTGCTCTCGCGAGAACTTGTTCCTGCAGGAAGCAGCCACCTGTCTTATTATAGTCAGACCTGACTGACAAGGCTCGGGCTGAGGCGAGCAGGGGGGGCGGGAGCAGCAGGAGGCGTGGAGAAGGGAAGGGATCGCCTTAGGGAAGCAGCCGGAGAGCAATCTGAAGAGTGCAGAGGAGGGGGTGAGGGAGACGAGACTGCCCTTGGTAACACCTGGGCGGAATGAGGAGGGCAAGAATAGGAAGAAAGAATACAGTGAGGACCCCCACCCCCATCTGTAAACATCCAGTTTACAATTAGTATTTGGTACCTATTAGTGCTAATTAATAATTGCAGGAGAACTAAAAAGAGCAGAACGGTATCACTTGTCAGTTACTACAAATGATGTATAGATACATATATATAACATGCACATGCAGGGTGGACATTTCAAAAGAGGCAGGAGAGTAAAAACCAGGCAGTCGTATCTGGGTGAGTGGATTTTGAAACTCGGCGCGTTCTTTTGGCCGCCTAGAAAAGAGGGTCATGCTGGGGAAACCCCGCACATGCACTTCATTTGCAAAAGAAAGTACAGGTGCAGTAGGCATGCTACTAAGTGCACGCACCCGACCGCCATGCGAGGGAACTTCTCATGCGGGAGGGCCAGAAAGAGCTGCACTTATGTGTGAAAGCCTGCGGGGAGGGAGTTCAACTGGCAGATGAGGAATGGAGGGAGGTGCATGCAACAGATCGCGGTGATTTAGCTCAACGACTACCAGCGCTTCAAGTCAACTGGGCCTCTCCCAATGAAATATGTTTCAGAAACAGCAAGATGGATGGGCCGCATTAAATATCTCTTCATCTCCAAAATGTCTGCTTCAATAAACAAGATTTAGTGTGCATCGAGCTCGGCTTTGATAAGAAACAATGTTAATTTATCAATGCCATGCCAGGAAACCTTCCATGTGGATGCCATAGTGCAGGTCCCATAGGTTTGCTGATGAGAGCGGCTGCAGGCTGTGCGAGAATATGCCAATAATGATGCCAGTGGTGTGGCATCCACCCCCTCCTGGCCAGACCCACCAGGTGGCCGCCCATTGCGACAGCCCTGCCAGCCTGCTATAACTCTCCTGAAACCAACTGGCAGGTTGGTGATAGATACAGCACTACTGACATTATTATGTTACCATGTTAATCTATATTATGTAAATATGTTCTGTAATCTGCCATACAAAAGAGATGTAATTCAATTTTCTCTAATGGTAATGCATCTGATACTGTTGCCTAAGATTGCAGTTCAGCCATTTCAGTATGGAGATGCTTTATGTAATCTGCCAATTATAACAGTTAAATATTTTATCTGATTTTTAATGGTAAGATATCCAGTGCTGCATTAATGACTGCTCTAGTAAAATTTCTGTTGTTTTAGGGGATTATTTTCAGAAGGATTTACATGCATAAACCCTGGTTTTATGTGTGTAAATGACATTTTGAAAATTGCCTGGGGGTGGGAGTGCGTAAAAGTATGCGCCAAAGTGCTTTGGTGAGGCTTGTTACGTGCACTACAAAGAGGCATTCCAGGGGGCGGGGACGCGATTGACACGCCCACCTCTCAAAGAACGGGGTGTAAATATAAGCGCCGGGGTAAGTCTGGGCGCCTGTGTCGGCACTGGTGCAAAGCAGATTTACCAGCAGAAATCCTGCTTTGAAAAATCGCCCGAAGTCTGTGGGCGGAAAGCACCTGCAAACTTTAGCCTTGTGGGTCACGAAAAACAAAAATAAAATGTCTCCTGTTTGTACTTCTCCAGCCCTGCCAGCATGAGCACTGGGAGGGGTGCGAGCAGGCGTGCGGCTCACGCAGCGTGTCCTGTCCATAAATAGACAATTATCAGATTTATTGTCATTCACATGCTTTGTGCTTCCAGGCTGATTTGCATTTTTTGGGGGGGCCTCTGCAGCCCTTGGGACCAGAGGTTTGCGCCCGGCACCAGGAAGTGACTTTCTCGAGGCCATGCAGGGCGTTTGGAATGTGACGGTGGGGCTCCAGGGTTCAAAGCCCCAGATCCTTTTCAACATCTGTCTAGCTCTAATTAGCCAGCCTGGGGATGTGCAAGGAGCTTTCATTTCTAATCTCTGACTTAAAACTGTCCGGAGTTCCAAATTTTCCAGATGACCAGTTTCGGCGACTTGGAAGCTCCCCAGTAAGGGCAAGAAAAATGAATTCCTTCTTACTTCGTTCATTTAAGAAAAAACCCAAAAACGTTTTATCTATTCGAGCAAACATTACAAGGTACCATAATGAATCTAAGGTGATGGCACACACAGTCAAAATCCACCCTTGGGTACAAGGTTATCACATGTCCAATAAATATAAACATCAAAATAACTGGGGGCCACAAATCTTCGTGTTGGTAGCAAACGGAGAACATCTGGTCTCTTCCGGGCAACCTTTCCCCTGGTCTGACATTAGAGGGCGCACTCGTCTCCTCCCACCTGACTGCGCGCGTGAGATGCCCCTCCCCGGGCCGGCACTGACATCACTTTGACACTGGGCACGCCTCCCTCTGACTCATGACAACACCTGTGGCAGGTATGCAGGTGGGCTCCATCTGACCTTTCTCTGGCTGGCTCCGAATAGCTGCCCTCGCTTGCAGGATGCCAAGCTTATGAAGAGCCGTCATGGTCTGCTGGGGCAGGTCCAGCCGTCCAGGGCCGCGTCTTCCTCTCCTCCTGCTGGGTCTCCTTTTGGCAGGTGAGTCTGCGATAAATGTCTCGGCTCTCTCTCCGCTCGGCGCCCTTAAAGGCACCCCGGCTCAGGAAGCTGGGAGAGAAAAAGGATCGAGTCTCTCTGCTGCTTTTCAGGGAATGTAAATTACTCCCCAGCCCCCCCTGTATTTGCAAATCAAATAAGATACATTTTCTGGCTGCTTTCTGAGGGATTCCAAAGGCTGTTCAGGCTGCAATTCTGCTCACCTTGATTAAAGGAGACTTGCCTTCCCTATAGGAGAACTGCTTTCCTGTGAATTGAGGAAAGGAGACCTGTCTCAGACACATGGAAGCAGCAGAAAACGACCATTAGGTCCATCAAATCTGTCCAGTGTGTACCTTCCTGCTGCATTGTCACAGATTTTACTGGATCTGTGGTCTCCTCCCTCCTCTGTCCCTGTGTGTCTCTTCCATGCATATTTGATTTCTGCTGCTGCTTGGGGTCCTAGTATTTGATTTTTTTATATTCTACTTTTACAAAAAAAACCCTTTACACATAGTGGCTTCCAGGCAATACAGAAATATAGCAGCATGAACTGTAAACATTGCATCAGTAGCATGGGTTCTTCTTAGTGTTTGGGCAATTGCCAGGTTCTTGTGGCCTGGTTTTTGGCCTCTGTTGGAAACAGGATGCTGGGCTTGATGGACCCTTGGTCTGTCTCAGCATGGCAATTTCTTATGTTCTTATGTTCTTATAAAACATACAAGCATATTAAAGATAAAATACTTATCAAGCACTATTTTAAGAAAAAGTTCTCTCTGCTGGATGTCTGTTCCAAGGGTCCCCAATCTCCAGCTGAATAAGAATGCTCTTGTCTTCCTTTGGAGTCCATACTTATCCTTGAGCTTCTCATCCTAAGGAAAATGCTTCCTTCTGGTGTTTTATTGAACCCTGCTAGATATTTGAATGTTTATATCATATTTTCCCTTTTCTTCTAGAAAGTACGAGGTCAATATTCAGCTGCGGAGCGGCTAGTTAAGGCAGCCAGATATAGCTATCTGGCTAACTTAACAGGGATATTAAAGTTAGCCAAATAAATATAACCCGCCAACTTTAGATCAGCCCTACGGCACAACCAGAGTTAGCCACATAACATATGCGACTAACTCTGCTCAGACTGGTTCAGCACCCACCCTCTGACTTATGCGGCTAAATTACAGAATTTCTTGGAACATAGACAGCCATGGACAGTTTTTCAGTTATCCATCTACATGGCTTTTAAATATCAGCCTCCTCATCTTTAATTCCGCCAGTCTCTCATTTATGACAGGGCCATACACCATTTTTGTGGCATTCCTTTGAACTGCCTCTGCCTTGTTAATGTCATTTTGTAGATATGGTCTCCAGCGATCTACTGGGGGCCTGATATTCAGAGCCACTCAGCCAGATAACTGCCTATCTAAGCAGTTAGCAGAATGGGTATAACTGGGGGTATCTCCTTATCTGACTTAGCCAGATAAGTAACGGTATTTAGATTTATCTCCCTAAGGCCTGGATTCATCATTCATCGCAGAATGATGAATCCAGCGAAAACAGGGGGGGGGGGGCTGCGAAAGCCCGCAGCCTTTGCACTACCGCAGTGTCGTTGCTGCTGGCTTTCACATCAAATAGCACCACCACTGACGATAACGTTGGTAGCGTTATCGCCAGCAGCTAAGACACCGCTGACTCCTCCCTCCCCCCGCCCCAACTTTGCATGCTATCGCACACAAAAAAGGGCCTTTCCACGTGCAATAAGCCTTTAGAAAATAACCCTGTAAGTTAGGTAAAAAAGTTAGACCTGCTGTTGAGTAAGTCTAAAGTTAGCCAGATAATTTTTGAGTTAGCCAAATAAGTTTATCTGTGTATGTTCAGCGGCACAGCCGCAGCACTGACTATCTTGGCTGAATTAGCTGGGTAAGTTTATCTGGCCGACTTCCCTAGTGGGCTAGGTTTTGAATATGGACCTCTAAGTTCTTAAGTGGAGGGTCATGAGATGCCTGTTGAGAGATGTTACTTCCCTTTTTTCTAGTTAGGAGAACTTCTCGTTATTCACCCAAGTACTTTGTCACACTGACCTGTCATCTTGAAGCCATGAGAGATGATGACCCGCAGGTCTCTTTCTCTTGGGTAATATCTCCAAAAAGAGTTGATTTTGCTCATAGGGATGTGAATCGTTTTAGGACGATTAAAATTATCGTCCGATAATTTTAATATCGTCTTAAACCGTTATGGAACACAATACAATACAGATTCTAACGATTTATCGTTATAAATCGTTAGAATCGTGAGCCGGCACACTAAAACCCCCTAAAACCCACCCCCGACCCTTTAAATTAAATCCCCCACCCTCCCGAACCCCCCCAAATAACTTAAATAACCTGCGGGTCCAGCGGCGGTCCGGAACGGCAGCGGTCCGGAACGGGCTCCTGCTCCTGCATCTTGTCGTCTTCGGCCGGCGCCATTTTCCAAAATGGCGCCGAAAAATGGCGGCGGCCATAGACGAAAAAGATTGGACGGCAGGAGGTCCTTCCGGACCCCCGCTGGACTTTTGGCAAGTCTCGTGGGGGTCAGGAGGCCCCCCACAAGCTGGCCAAAAGTTCCTGGAGGTCCAGCGGGGGTCAGGGAGCGATTTCCCGCCGCAAATCGTTTTCGTACGGAAAATGGCGCCGGCAGGAGATCGACTGCAGGAGGTCGTTCAGCGAGGGTTCCGGCGCCTCGCTGAACGACCTCCTGCAGTCGATCTCCTGCCGGCGCCATTTTCCGTACGAAAACGATTCGCGGCGGGAAATCGCTCCCTGACCCCCGCTGGACCTCCAGGAACTTTTGGCCAGCTTGTGGGGGGCCTCCTGACCCCCACGAGACTTGCCAAAAGTCCAGCGGGGGTCCGGAAGGACCTCCTGCCGTCCAATCTTTTTCGTCTATGGCCGCCGCCATTTTTCGGCGCCATTTTGGAAAATGGCGCCGGCCGAAGACGACAAGATGCAGGAGCAGGAGCCCGTTCCGGACCGCTGCCGTTCCGGACCGCCGCTGGACCCGCAGGTTATTTAAGTTATTTGGGGGTGGGGGATTTAATTTAAAGGGTCGGGGGTGGGTTTTAGGGGGTTTTAATGTGCCGGTTTTTCGATTTTTCGATTTTTTAACGATTTTTCACGATATTTTACCCCCCCAAACGGCAACAATACGATTCCCTCCCCCTCCCAGCCGAAATCGATCGTTAAGACGATCGAGGACACGATTCACATCCCTATTTGCTCATACCTTCACAGGAATGGACTTCACTTGTAAGCCAGGATACGTTGAGTCTGAACTTGATCAATGTTTCCCCTGAGTTTTTCCAGTGTGTGCAGATGTGCCCTGCTGTTGAACACATAACTTTCGCATAGGTTTGGCGGGGTGGGTGAAGGAGCAGGAGCGGGGGAACTGGTGGCAAGAGGACTGTTTCTACCATAGTGCGACTGGTATCACTGCCACTAGCCCAGCACCAAAGACCCAAGTTCTGACTCTTTCATCCTCTCCATTCATCTCTTCTCACTCCTCCCAAGCGTTTCTCACATCTTTTAACAATCACCTGCCCCTCCATTTTCCTCTCTCCTAGCCTTCCATTCCCTTTTGTCCCTCAACCTTCCCCATTCCTCCATCTGCACACCATCCACATAATGCCTCCATTTCCACTATTAACCTTTACCATCAACATACGTTTGGTACATCCAACTTCCGCCCCTAGCATCTTCCCTCCTGCCGCCTCCTCCCCCTGTTCCCAGCATCTGCCCTTCTGCTTCCTCCTCATATGGACAGACATAGCTTAATTACAATATAGTAAACATCCCATACCAAAACAGCATGCAACCCTAAATATGAAAAGGCAATACTACAAACATTACACCAGGCCCTAAGACACTAACATAGAAACGACAGCAGAAGAAGACCAAACGGCCCATCCAGACAAAAACTGAACTCTCCGGGGCCTCTCCTGCTCCTCTGCTGCTGCCCATGCCTCATGGGGGAGGATTGCAGGAAAGCAGGAGCCTGTTTTTGCCGCTCCTCCTGCTGAAGCAGTCCTGCATAAGACTTGCCATACTGGGTCAGACCAAGGGCCCATCAAGCCCAGCATCCTGTTTCCAACAGTGGCCAATCCAGGCCATAAGAACCTGGCAGGATCCCAAGGGGTAGAAAGATTCCAAGCTGCTGATCCCAGGGGTAAGAAGTGGATTTCTGCAATCGTCCCCCCTACAAGATTTTTATAGTCATATTTCTAATATATACGGTAATGTATTTATTGACTATTACTAAGTTATTGCTCTGATTCAATTTTTTTACTGTTATACTGTTATGGATTTAAATGTAACTGGTTTGTTATAATGTAAACCGGAGTGAAGGCAATGTCTGCTATACCTCGGTATATAAACGAATGCTAAATAAATAAATAATGGTTTATGGACTTTTCCTCTAGGAACTCGATAGCTTTCACCACGTCCTCTGCGTTGAGTGAAAAAATATTTTCTCTTAATAGTAACTTCCTTATGTGTCCCCCTGTGTATTTCCCAGTAACTTCCTTATGTGTCCCCTGGTCTTTCTACTTTTTGAAAACTGATTGTTTCCTCGTTCCATTCCACTCATTATTTTATAGATCTCTATCCTATCTCCCCTCAGCCCTCTCATCTCCAAGCTGAAGAGTCCTAACCTGTTTAGCCTTTCTTCACAGGGGAATTGTTCCATCCCCTTTATCATCTTGGTGGCCTTTCTCTCTACCTTTTCTAATTCTGCTACATCTTTTTTGAGATGTGGTGACCAGAACTGCACACAACATCAAGGTGAGGTTGCACCATGGAGTAATACAGAGGCCTTATTAGCCAGGGTCTATTTAAGGCCAGGCCCTGCCTTCAATCAGGGCCTCAGCAACGGGTCCTGCTCCTTCGTGAGTGTGAGTTGTCTGTGTTCCTGATACCTGCCTTGTTCCCAGTGTTCCTGCCTTGCCTCCTGCTCCTGATTTCTGGTTCCAGCGTTCCTGCTCCTTGTCTCCAGTCCCCACCTTGCTCCTCTTCCTTTTGGATTGATCTTCTGGCTCGGACCCTGCCTGCCCGACTCCTGCTTGGTATCATGACTCTTGATCTCCGCCTGCCCTGACCTCCTGCCTGTTTCACCGACTCTGCCTGTTTGCTGCCTGTTCCTGGTTCCGCTTGTCTGCCGCCTGCCTCGACTCCTGCTCGTCCGATGCCGCTTCAGCTTCTTCCTCCAGTTCCATGCCTTGAGAGACCCCCGCCTAAGTCCTGCCGGCCCCGGTACCCAAGGACTCAACCTGCGGGGAACGAGGGCTGGTATAGGTGAAGGTCCAGTTGGGTCTTCTTCGCCCGTACCGCCTCCCGACGACGGGGACCAACAGGGGCCCACTCCTGGTGGTAGTGTCAGCCTCGTCTCGGCTTAAGGGTCCACCTTTCCAACATATGCAGGGAGTTTTCTTGGCATCCTTTGATATTTAAGGACCTTCGCTCCCGCCATTCGATCCACAGAGAAGTGGCTTGGTACCGGCTTTTCTATCAGTGATGCTGTTCTTGTGCTTTTTCTCCTTTACCACAATATCTGGTTCTCTTACAGGGCCCTTAGGGTCGTGATGCCAGTGTTGTAATGTTTACACGGTTTCCAGTGGCTGAGCTGTGCCACCTTATTATGCCGTTTCCAGCTCTGTTTTACCTCCTTTACCGTATTTTTCCATGCTGGCTGTGAACCATCTTGTCCATAGTCCACTGTCCTGTGCTGCAGTCATCAATCTCATCTTCAGGTTTAAGCTCACCTCTTCTCTTTCTTGCTTGATGACTGCTATTTCTTCACATCCAAAGAAGTATTTGGCCCTTGGATGACTGCATCCCGTATGCACGAGTTTGCATTTGTTATGGATTCACCATTCTTCCAATTTTGTAAAGTTATCTTTTATCTTTCATCTTCAGCATTCCGACTTTGCTGCAGATTTACAGATCAGCAGCAGATAGGCTCACGTTCCCATCCGACCATTCCACCATGTCACTTCTAAAGACATGGAAGGGGACTGGAGCCAGCACTGATCCTTGTGGCACCCCACTGGTCGCTCTCTCTTCTCCACAGTGAACTCCATTGAGTACCACACACTGAGTCCAAGCTGCTTCTTTAGCTCACTGTTGGTAGTCCCTGGTTTGTGGCTTGAAAGTTGCAAGTTCAAATCCTAAGATCCGCAGCTGGGAGCAAAAAAAGTGGTGTGTACAGTAGATGTTGAACGTTGACAAACCACTCTCTTGAGTCCTGTTGCTTGAAGAACTTCTCATCCAGTTCACATGTTTTCTGCCAGCTCCCCGACTGGCTTGCTTGTTCACCACTCTCACATGTGCAACAGTGTCAGACTTTACTGAAATCCAGATGAACCACACCTGCTGCACTCTTCCCCCCACCCTTCTACTACTACATCAATCAGGTTTGGCAAGATTTTCCCCTTGTGAAACCGTGTCACTTATTCAAGGCATTGCACTATTCTGTCATTCACTAGTGCCCCCGTTACCTTGTTCATCCCGAGCAGGCCTGCGTGGTTATTGGTTCTTCCTGTTTCCCACCCTTATGGAGCATTAATACGCTTGCTCTTCTTCAGTCTCTTAGAAACTCTCCTGTTTCAAGCTGCCCAGAGCAGGGAGTGGTACATTCCCTCTCACTTTAGCAGTTTCTGTGTTCTGGGAAATACCTTATCAGGTCCCGTAGTCTTGTGGTTTTTTTTTGTTTCAGTTTCAGGCCTGAATTTGTCAATAGGCACACTAGGCCCTGTGCCTAAGGCGGTTAAATCTCACTCAGCAGAGAACAGGCCCTCCCCTCCAGCGGGAGGGGGAAGAGCCTGGAACATGTTGGAGAGATTAGGAGGGACTATGGAGGACCACTGGAACGTGAGAGGGGATCAGCTGGGAGGGGACTGGGGGAGGGAGGCAGTATTTTTGTGTGTGTGGGAGAAGGGATTGGTGCTGGGTGTGTGTGTATGTGTGTGCTAGAGTGGGTGAGAAGGTAGAGAGGGGGGATGCAAGGGAGAGTAGGACCAGAGCATGGTAGAAACACCTGCCTCCTCCTAAACCCTTCCTCTTCCCCTGCTCACTCATCCCATCCAACCCTACACCACTACCACCACCACAATTCACATGCTCTCACCTTTGCTGTTGGATTCTATCCTCCAGATCCAGGAACCTATGATATTCCCTATCTCTCCCTTCTCCCCAGGTCCTGGAACCCACCTACTCCTTCCTCAATCCCAGATTCCTGATCTCCCCTGCCCCCTTGATCTTTTCCCGTCTCTGGTCCTCTATTCCCCTCCTCTCCCCTCCCTGAGATCTCCCCCATGTTCTGATACGTGAGATCCCTTTTCCTCACCCAATAAAAGGAAAATAAATTGTAGAGAAAGAAGCAAACTTTTACTATGTAATTTCAAGATGGAAATGTTTGCAATGTACTGCAGACTTCTCACAGCAGGACACTCTGGGGCTGGGCCTTAGACCTGCTCCTTGTTGTCCCAAGTGGGAGGGGACGGCACTGTAAGTGTCTAGGGGATGGCAAAATCCTAAATCCATCACTGACTGCCGCCTCAATGAATGGCAATGTATTCAATCCAGAGTCCCTTATCTCCTTGCCTCTGGTCCATCACCGTGCAAAAGTATTTGTGTGAAAGCTCTGCTTTCTTCTGCTCCTCCTTTTCACCAAGTCCTTTTACTTCTTACTGTTCCTCTTTTCACTTAGATATCTAATGAGACATTTACTGACTGGGCAGGTCACTCTTTGCCTTCTCCTGATAATTTGGCCTCCCCCCTGCCTCCTGTGTCTCTCTTTTTCCTCTTGCTTTGTATCCTAATTCTTTGCTGAACAATCGCCGGCGTTCTGACTCCTCTTCTGCCAAAGATGTCTTGCCCTTTCATTACCACGGGTTCCTGTCCTGCAGTGCCCAGCTATGGGGTCACAGGAGGAGCGCAGTGCTAAGCAGACACAGCCCAGTGAGTGGTGCCCGAGGGTCTGGAGGTGCAACCAAACCAAGAATGCAGGAGGGTCTGGGCTCGAGGAGAGACTCTGGGTCTCGAAAGAGAGGGGGCACCTGGAGCAGCCGTGAGGAGCTTCGGGTAGGAATCTGAGGGGGGAACCCGCTCCACTGGGATTTATCCTCACCAGTTTATTCTGAAGACGAGGAACGAGACATAAAGGAATAAAGCAAAATGCAAATTCTGCTACCAAGAAGAGTGGGCAGCAGGGGCTTCTCCAGAGCTTTTACTACCAGTGAAGAGAAGGAAAAAGAGCCTACCGAAGTGGGAATGAAGCCATCGCGGTCCAGGGGGCTCTGTCCTGCTCAAGGCAAAGGTTTTCCGGAGAGGAGGAGAGCCACAAGGACTAATCAGGTGCCAGTAAGGGGATTTCAAAAGTCTGGGGAAACTTCTTGGAGTCAGGGGCGGCCCTGCGTGTTTATGGACTGTTTGTCACAGTTTGGATTTATTTTAGGGACGTAACCAAGAGGAAATGTGTATTTTGTCAGCTCCTTAATACGTTTCTGACTAAACTCTTTTCTGTTTTTGGAACAACACAATCTGGTGTAAAGGGCCCCCTACCCCTGCCGGAGTGGCATAGCCATGGGGAGGCCATGGCTATGCCACTTTGAACTCAGGCCCACCCACTTAGCGTTGCCCTGGCCCAGCAGCCTGAGAAAAGAGGCCCTGTTGCAGGGCCCCCACGAACAGGCAGCCAAAAAGGAAAGGTGGCCCAGGAGGCCTCCGGTGGTTTCCATCCCACTGGCGGCTGGAAACAGAATGAGGCCACCGGTGGATCCTATCCCACCAGCGGCCAAAGAAGAGAAACCCGACCTTGTGGGCCGGCCCTACTGAATTCAAAATGCTTGCGGCTATCACTGCTCTATGCTGATCTCACGATGCACGCGGTCAGGATAGAGGAAGTGCTAGCCGCAAGAGTTTTGAATAGCGCAGGGGCCGGCACACAAAGAGCAGCAGCAGATGCAGAATGGGCTTTTCCTTCTGCTCCTGATGGGGAGACTGCTTGGGTTTTGTGTTTACGAGAGAATGAGAGCCTGCCTGGTTGTGTGTTTGTGTGAATGGGAGCCTGCCGTGGGATGGGCGTGTGAATGAGAGCCTACCAGGGAGTGTATGTATGTGAGAGAACATGTGGGAATGGAGAATCTGTGTGTATGAGAGAGTGTACGTGGGAGTGACACCCTGTGTGTGTGTGTGTGTGTGTGTGTGTGTGTAAGGGAGCGTATGTGCATGAAAGTTGGAACTATGTGTAAGAGAGAGTATGAGAGTGGGAGCCTGTGTGTGTGTGTGTGTGGAAGTGGCAGCCTACTTGTGAGCATGAGAGCCTGTGTGTGTGTGTATATGAGCCTGCATGTGAGAGCCTGTGTGTTTGTGTGGGAATGTGAACCTGTGTGAGAGAAAATGTAAGAGTGAGAGCGTGTGTGTTTGTGAGGGAGAATGGGAGCGTGTGTGTGGGAGTGGGAACCTGGGAGTGAGAGCCTGCATGTGAGAATGAGAGCCTGCATGTGAGAGAGAACATATGAGAGTGGGAGCCTGAATGTGAGAGAGAGCATGCAAGAGTGGGAGCCTGTGTGAGAGAAAGCATGTGTTTGAGAGAGTGCATGTGAGAGAGAATCTGTGTGTGTATATGAAGGAGGAAGGAAAGAAGACGAGGAGAGAGAAGAAACAGAAAGAATAAAAGATCCTGAAAAGGGAATTAGGAAAAGACAAACAAGGGGAACAAAAAGACTGGGACCAACCGATTAAAAAATAAGATCAGACATAAAGGTAAAAAAAAATAATTTTGCCTTTCAGCGATCGGAATATTCCATCTTTGGGAATGTGCATTTCTTAAATATTTGTACTTTGCTGTTCACAGAGGCTGATGCTGGTTTCTCAGGCTTTCCATTGCAGTTTTGTCACTAATGTTTGTTTCTAATTTGTAGTCCCTTATTCTGTATTGGGTAAGGGGGGTCTCTGTGTTGTGCATGTGTGTCAGAGATGCAGTATTTTGGCTGGCATGTAGGGAATTGTAGCAGTTCTGTTTGTCCATTATGTAGTGTATTAGTGTTCTAGGGCTTGGTGCCTTTTTGTAGATAAGGTTGCTGCTGTTTGAGCCCTGAGAGTTACTGCTGTTATGGTATGGCATGGAAGGTTCTAGTTAGTATCTTTTTTTTGTAGGGATTTGTCTTGCTTCACAAAGTGTTTGGCATTGGAACATTTTGCATGTCCTAGTTCTGTTCTGCACCTGTTGCAAATCTTAAGTTCTTATGATGAGTATTAAGGTATTTTTAATGCTGGTAAGTGCTCGAAATAATAGAATTAAAATATTTTAAAGCATCACTCATGATGAAAGTACTTAGAAACCCATGTCAGATGCATTCTAAGGCATTATTTATTGATGAGAGTACAAATAGTAGGACCTAGGCTTGTACGTCAACTGCCTACCATTGGTGGGTTTTGTTTTTTAATTTTATTTTTTATTGCATTTTTAAACTTTATACAACAAATCATTGTGATTGGAAAAATTAGGTGAATACCATAGAAATATCTTTCCAAAAGAAACATTATACATGTAATTATCATTTCTTAATCCACCCTGCAATAACAAGCAATAGAAGGGGGGGTGGATGGAATATCCTAAGAGCGATGATTCAAAATTATACATACAGGAAAAAAGAATGTGGATGCCCTCAAATGAGTTGCCTACTTATGCCATCTGTGCTGATTAAGTCACATTGGGGTGAGTATCTAAAAAAAAAAAAAATGCAATTGTGACGGTTCGAAAAATACATAGGTCAAATTTGCATATTTAAGTACCCATCTACAGGGGTAGCGAAGAGTGAATTTTGTACTTTTCAACGCTTCTGCTCTCATTTCTATAAATTTCTTTCTTCTTTCCTGTGTTACCCGTGTTATATCTGGGAATAACCATACTTTGTTAGCAAAGCACAACTCCAATCTACTACGGAAAAACAATCTTAATACGTTATTCTTTTCACTTCTAAAAGCAAAAGTCACAAAGAGAGCACCTCTTGAATCTACTTTGTCTTCATGGGACAACTCCAGTAATTCCGTGACATTCAGCTGTTGTTGTAAATCTGTATTCTCTCGATCCCCTTTCCTTTTTCTTCTGCGGTAAGTCATACGCTTTTGTTATTAAAGGTAACGCCGCCGTAGGGATTTTTAATATAACATTTTAAGTAATTTTTGAACAGATCCAATGCTGACAATTGAGATATAATTGGAAAGTTTAGTACTCTTACATTTAAACTGCAAAGTGAGTTCTCTATATTTTCAATCTTTTTATTCTGGACAGCTTCTTGTTGAATTATCTGTTGTCGATGACTTTCCATTACTTTAATTTTCTCATTCATATCATGTAATTTCTTTCCCTGGTCTTCAATCTTTTTTTCATTGTCCAAACTCCGTTTGTTGGAATCTAGGCACGTTTTACAAAGTTTAATGATCCCACCTTCAATGGCTGCCAAAGCCTCCCATATCGATTCAATTGTAATTTTTTCGGGTTTTACGAGGAAAGGAGACACAACTTGAAGAGACTCCCCCACTCGCGTGGCTTCAGCCCCAGTGTCCCGGTTCATTTCCAGCGTCTGAGGGGCAGGTTGCACTCCTTCCGAGACTTGTGGCAGGTAGAATCCAATTTGTGGTACAACCATCTGCCATCCTGCAGAGGTTTCGCTTTCCTCGGGGGGATACTCCTCCCGGTTCTCCTCCGTTCTGGCCTCTCGGCTCCACGGGGTTCTCCAGCAGACTCGCGATGGTAGCTTGCATCTCTCTTTCCCGCTGGGGGCGGGGCTGCATCTTTGGCGCGCCGGGACTAAGCGAGATTTCATTAGCCAATGACGGAGGCGTTTGCTCGCTCCCGGCTCCTTCGGCGTGGATGTAAAGAAGGTTTGAATGGAAATTTGCCGCACTTCCGGGCTTGCAGAAACAGCCTGGCTCTCGTGTAACCGGGCTTTCCATTTGGTATGTGGCATTTTGAAAGTATTTTAACGAGGAAATCTAGTATTCAGGAAAAAATACTGCGGAGCAACCTTCTCACTCGGGCGCCATATTGACTCCACCCCTCAACTGCCGACCATTGTTAACCTTGGCCCCCCCCCCCCCCCCCCCCCCCACAAAAAAAAAAAAATTCATTTCTGGCTACGCCACTGCCCTGCCGGAAGGGCCCCATGGGTCTCATGATAGCCCAGCAGCTCCCAGGTGTGCCCCGGTCCAGTCCACGTGTGGAAGGGGGGATGCTGCTGTTTATTGCTCTCTGTAGTTCCCATGAATCTCTTAGACCCTCTAGTCCTTAACATGCTCCTTTCTTTTCTTAAAGTCAACTCTTCCGAAATCTAGTATAGTCCTGATTCACTGTTTACGTGAAACCACACAGCTCAGTGGCCACCAGACCCCCAGGTTGTCTCCTCTGTGATACTGTCTCGGGTCTGGGGAGTTGCTGGAGAGTAACTTCTTGTAAGGATCTCCTTACTTCCAGCTGATCCTGCCGCTCTCCCATCTACATCTGGTAGACTGAGGTCCCCCCATTAACAGCCCCTCTCCTTTCGATGGCTTCGATCTACCTCTTCCCCTGGTAATGGTGGTCCTATAGGTTACACATACACAGATATTAGGGCCTGACTGGGAAAAGCATGCGTACGCTTAACAATGGGTTTCACACGTGGAAGTGCACTTTGTGTGTGTAAGTGGGCTTTTGAAAATTGTTATGTTAGATTTACACATGCAAGTCCTTTAAAAATTACCTCCTTAGGTTTCTTCCAGATAACTCACAGCCACTGAAAACTCGGACTACAATCTTGTGTGCTGAGTGAAGGAGACCTGCCTCTGCTTAGAATATCAATGATTTCAATGGTTATATTTACATAAGTGGTCATTATGATGAGTTAAGATGGGTATGTAATGATATAGCAAGAGCAGTAATCTGATCATACTTGCTATTAGAAGGCAAAATTAAACAAACCACTTTCCCCAAACACATTAAACATGATTGGTGTAGCTCAATGGTGGTGCTCCACACATGCAGAGGGGATATGGCTTGGATTCCCGGCTCAGGACTTGTGTGTCCCACAGCTCGGCCGGGGGCTGAGAAAGCTGCGGAGGTAGCGTTCGCAGCGCCTGAGGAAACGGAGTCATGCAATGGCGACCTGCCGTGGTCAGACTTAGGGGGCCGAGATTGCAAGGGTCCAGGGGCAGCACTGGCACCTGGCCTCAGGGTTGTTGCAAGTGAGAGTGTCAGAGCCCAGTCCTGGTTCTTATTGAAATGGAAGTCCAAAGAAGCAGGAGGAAAGAGTTGGGTAGAAAAAAAATCATCAGTGCAGTTTGCATGGTATCAGTGCTGTAGGATAGAACAGTGGATTATTAAGCGTCTGTTATAAAGGGAAACCTTTCTAAATTGCATGCTATAATGTAACCGACCGATTTTAATAGTCTAAAAAGATCGTGGCATTTAAAGAACTAATGTACATATATTCTCATATAGTTGTTTTAAACAGAATTAATGGTTAACAAATAAAAACACTGCT
Organism: Rhinatrema bivittatum; assembly: GCF_901001135.1. Taxonomy (NCBI): domain Eukaryota; kingdom Metazoa; phylum Chordata; class Amphibia; order Gymnophiona; family Rhinatrematidae; genus Rhinatrema; species Rhinatrema bivittatum. The sequence continues at coordinate 70,203,168 of NC_042628.1, read as the reverse complement.
TTATCCATAGAAACAGGACCTCAGAAGAAAGACCATATGGGCTACCTAGTCTGCCCATCTGCCCAACTAATTTAGCTTTACAATCCCTAAAGTGATGCACGTTTTGAAGAGCAATCACACTGCAATTTCACGATGTTAGGTTCCATAATAGGAGTTACCACCCAGAAAAAGGACCTTGGTATTGTGGACAATACTTTGAAATCCTTGGCTCTCAGTGTGCGGCAGTCAAAAAAGCATACAGAATGTTAAAGTTACTTACTACTAAAAAAAAATAAAATATAAAGACTAGGGGATACGCTAGGAAGTTAGTAAATAGCACATTTAAAACAAATCAGAGAAAATTTCATTTTCATTCAATATACAATTAAGCTCTGGAATTCATTGCTGGAGAATGTGGTAAAAGCAGTTAGTGTCACTGAGTTTAAGAAAGGTTTGGACATGTTCCTGGAGAAGTCCATAAACTATTTTTAACCAGATAAACTTGATGAAAGCCACTACTTATCCCTGCAAATTAACAGCATGAGATCTGTTTGGGATCTTGTTACCTGGATTGGCCACTGTTGGAAACAGAATACTGGGTTTGGTGGATCCTCAGTCTGCCCCAATGTGGCAGAGCTTATATTCTTATTTTACGGTAAGCACTAGGATTTCTCCTCCTGTGTGGATTCTATTATCAGTTGACAGAATAGATCACCCTCCTTCTGGAAGACATTACAACTGAGATATTTCAATCAACATCTGGCAGATTGAAATCCCCTAGAAATAGCTCCGGCCTTCATAACAATTTAGGGAATATTCTCCATTTAATCTTTGTGTTGTGCTCACTGCCGCGGGATAGGCCCGCGAGCAGCTCTCTCACCTCCTGCCGATGCCTGTGCTGCTGCCGCTGTCAGCCTCTCCCATGCGGCCTGGACGCCCCATGCTGCTTGCCGCTGCCGTCCGCCTCTTGTCATGGCAGGAAGCCACCACTGACCCTGCTTCCCTGTGCGACAGGGGAGCTGCCGATGCTGACTTCCTTCATCACTCCCTGGGCTCTGCATACGTGCGCCTCTTCTTGATACTTAAAGGGCCAGCAGCGGGAAAAGCCCCGCAGCCCCAACAAATGATGTCATCTTCCTGTGCCATGTCCAGCCCTATAAAAGGGCTCTCTTCCACTTCATCGGGGCTTTCACATCGGATCGTCATGGTCGTCCATGCTTCTTCTGTCCGACAAGGTCTTCTGTGGTCTGCTCCTGTCCAGATGGTTTCGTGTTCTTTGTTAGATGTTCCTTGTCTCCGTGGATGTTCCTGTTCTTCGTCAGAGCTCCTTCGTCGCCTGTTCCATGTTCCTGATGTTCCATGTTTCCGGCGTTCTATGTTCCTGCTGTTCCAGTCCTGGTCCTGATGTTCCCGTCTCTGACTCTTTGTCCTGCTTCCAGGTCTCCTTCTCATCCACCTTTCCTGGCGTGCCACCGTCGTGGTCCGTGACCAGCCCATGGGGGGCTGTGTAGCGGCTTCGTGGCACAAGGCCTGTCTTCATGTTTGCAGCGCAAGTCTCCGGAAGGCCCTTGCTTTTAACACCGAGGTCTGTTCCTGAATCCTGAGTCTTGAATCCTGTTCCCAGTCTTCGGAGTCCCTTGCTCCTGCTTCGGTCCATGCCCTAGACTCTTGCCAGAGCCTGCGCCGCTTCAGCGTGGTCCGCGACCAGCCATGGGTGGCTGTGTAGGGCGCGCCTCCGTGCAGGCCTCTCCTGAATCTTCTTACTGTTTCCACTTCCTAGTCTTCATCTTCTTGTCTGGAGTCTGCTCCGCTTCAGCGTGGTCGGGGACCAGCCATGGGTGGCTGTGTAGGGCGCGCCTCCGTGCAGGCCTCTCCTGAATCTTCTTACTGTTTCCACTTCCTAGTCTTCATCTTCTTGTCTGGAGTCTGCTCCGCTTCAGCGTGGTCGGGGACCAGCCATGGGTGGCTGTGTAGGGCGCGCCTCTGTGCAGGCCTCTCCTGAATCTTCTTTCTGTTTCCACTTCCTAGTCTTCATCTTCTTGTCTGGAGTCTGCTCCGCTTCAGCGTGGTCGGGGACCAGCCATGGGCGGCTGTGTAGGGTGTGCTGCGGTGCATTTCTCACCCCCTACTAGTGCCTGAATCCTTGTCTGATTCTTCCAAGTTCCTCAGTTCCATGTCTCGTCATGTTCCTGCCCTCAGACTGCATCTGGCCTCACGCACTTGTTGTTCCCAAGCAGTGGGTCCGGAAAGTCTTCCGAGTGGCTGGAGGGTTACTCTTGACCAGCATTGCGTTGCTGGGGCTCACCTGTGCGTGCAGGTCTGGTGGAGGTCTGAGCCTGCCTTGTTCCAGTGCCTGCAATGTTCAACGCTTTGTTTCTAGTCCAACCTTGTTTCAGCTCCAGCCTGTGCTTGGATACTCTCACCTCCCACGGTGTGTATCTTGGGGCTCCTCCCTGAGCCGCTCCGTGGTCCAAGGGCTCACAATCACACACACATGTTCTCACTCTCTCACTTACACACAGGCTTTCGTCACACACACACACACGTGTACTCTCTCACTTACACACAGGCTTTCAGTCACACACACACGTGCGTACTCTCTCACACACAGGCTTTCAGTCACACACACACACATGTACTCTCACTTACACACAGGCTTTCAGTCACACACACACACGTGTACTCTCTCACTTACACACAGGCTTTCAGTCACAAACACACACACACACACACGTGTACTCTCTCACTTACACACAGGCTTTCAGTCACACACACACGTGCGTACTCTCTCACACACAGGCTTTCAGTCACACACACACATGTACTCTCACTTACACACAGGCTTTCAGTCACACACACACACACGTGTACTCTCTCACTTACACACAGGCTTTCAGTCACACACACACACACATGTACTCTCACTTACACACAGGCTTTCAGTCACACACACACACACACACACACGTGTACTCTCTCACTTACACACAGGCTTTCAGTCACACACACACGTACTCTCTCACTTACACACAGGCTTTCAGTCACACACACACACACGTGTACTCTCTCACTTACACAGGCTTTCAGTCACACACACACACGTGTACTCTCTCACTTATACACAGGTTTTCAGTCACACACACACACACACACACGTGTACTCTCTCTTTCACCTACATACAGACTGAAGCACCTGCCCCCTCTCATATACACACCGGTCCCCAGCTGAACAGCTCAATCTCCGGCCCCCGCCAGCCTGGTCTCCAGTGGCAGCCAGCGCTCCCATCTTCGCCCCGCCAGCTGCCGGTGCTTGGCGACACGCTGGTTGAGAATCGCTGGTTTAGGGTATGTTCTACTTCTTGGTTATTTAGACAAAACTTGAAATTTGTGTTGGAGATGTTTTTTGGCTCAGCAGCAGACCTGACCCTGGAATCGAATCCAGCCCCCAGGCCTCACCTGAACCTCCTTTCCTATGGAAAACCTCACCTTCCTGTACTTTATTGGAGCCCGTTTGAATGTTTTAACGTAGCCCCCCCTTTCCTCCAGAAGTGCATTTTGAGTGTCTCAAGCTTTGTGTTGCGGGCACTGTACCCCCCTTCTTACAAAGGTAAAGTCACCAGAAGTGCAGGCGGTGCCCAGAGGAGGAAGTGCAGCTCCTGTGCACCAGCAATCCGGCCCCCATTTCCTGCCGGCGGAGCCTCTGCCTGGGCGCCCAGCGCTCCTTTCACCGGCTCTGGGGTATTCACGCCTAGATCGCTCTCTTTTCCGTCACTTTCCAGGTCTTGTCCTAATTAAGACGTAGCTCGTAGAATTGTATGCACCCCCCGCCCCCGACACACGGTTTTACCATTTTTAGCATTGAAGCTCGTTTTCCAAAACCTTGAACCTTTTTTTTTTTTTTTTTTCCAAGCCCTCTCATTTTGTTTCCAACCTCTTTATGCTCGGACTCCAATTCTAAGCTCACGGGGACAAGGGAATCATTGCGAGGCATCCTGTGTGCCTGCTGACATCGCTGCCCCTATGGATGAGATGTTAGCTCACTTCCCCCCTGTATTGGACACCGAGTTGAGATGTAATTCACGAGGAAAGTAGACGCATGAGCTATAAATGAATCAAAAGGTAATGGGCTACTGCGGGCACGTGGATGTGGACAGGAGCCGCTGGGCACTCCTGCCTGCTGTCAGCGCCCGATGTGCAAACGACGACCGCCAGGCGCTGAAAACCCCAGCACTTAATCACTCCTTCTCCACAGCTCTCTGAAAGTAAATCCCGGACTCCTCGCTCGATCTTCAAACACAGGCCTATTAAGAAGGCACCGAGCAGTAGTAACACAGCAGTCCTGCATTTCTAAGAAAGTGCTCGCTAATAACGATAATAATAATGATACATATTATTTTTATAGTGCTACTGGATGCATGCAGTGCTGTACAACGATGATAAGTATTCAAGGAGATAAGGCCCTGTCCCAAAAAGCTTACAGTCTAAGGGGTGCATTTTCAAATGTTGCATTCGTAAAATAGCACACTGTTAAAATGGCAACTTGCACATGCAAATTGGGGTCCAGAAGTAGCTTTTGTGGTGTGAGAAAGGGGTTGTGCCAGGGCGGGGATAACATTTTACATAAAGCCGTTGCTATTTTTAAACCTGCTAAAGAGACGTCTTTCACTTCTGCTCAGTACCTGGTGATGTCATGGTAAATATCTTTAGCGTGAAGAAATGCCTGGGTCGGGGGGGGGGGGGCAATGGGGAAACTTCAGGCTGAAGAGCTAGGGGGATCTTCAGAAGCTGCACATGGGCTGGGCGAATTGGTAAAAGTGGTTATTGCATTGCCACATGCAGGTTATAAAATCCCTGGGTCACTTCTTGACACTGCAAGTGTTTCCAAGCAATTAACTTCTTCTTCAGGGAACACAAAGCTGCGTGCTGCTAATAAATTTGTCTGAGCCATGAAAAGTAAATAAAAAGATAAGGTATCTGATCCAATTTCTGCTGAAAGGATCCAGGCCTCAGTTTTGGCTTCAGACCAATAACTTTAACCTGAAACTACCAGCAGCTGTAAAGAGCGTCATATCAGCATAAAGTGTCCTGCCAGCGGCCCCCAGCAGTCCCTGTACAACATCCCCCGGCAGATGGAGAGGCCTCGGGATTCCTGCACCCTGCCGGGAGGAAGGTGAGGCCGATGCTGTGTGTCTGGCAGGCCGGCTCTGCTGAGGAGCCCCCCATAGTGAGAGTCTCACTGAGATCCAGAGCCCTGAGTTCTAATCCCAGCCGATGCCCTGCCCCTGACTCTCTGTGTGTGGTGCAGCGCAAATCACTTTATCACCCTAGGTCTCGGTTCTAATCCCAGCAGTGTTAACTTATTTATAGTCTAAGAGCAAAGAATAGAATATTGATTCCTTTCATTACTATAAATAAAGAGTTTTGGTTTGTTTTCTCTCACCATCTGTCTCTCTGTTTCTCTTATACCCAAATCCTTCTTTCCTTTCATTCCAACCTGCCATCCTCCACCCCCTTTTTCCTACTCCCGCACCCTCTTCCTCGCTCTGTTTCATGTACGTTTCTCCCAGGAGCATGCGGAGCAGACGGAGTTACAATCACTGCCTCGGAGCAGCCCCTGAACTTTCTGACAGGAGACCTCATTACGATAAACATCAAGGTGACGAATGCATCAGCACTGCCAATGCTAACCATCGTGTGGTTAAAGGATTCCAAGACCATGGTCATAAGGTCGGGAAACACCACCAACATAGACAGTATGTATAATGGCCGCCTCAGCATGTCCCTAGATGGCTCCATCAACATCTCCAATGCTATGATCTCAGACTCTGCCTCCTACACCGTGAAAGTGGACGCCATGGGAGAAGCCAGTGCACAACGGGATTTTATAGTCAAGGTGTATGGTGAGTTAATATTGCAAGGGTACTTGCAATGAAAGAGACCTGCCTTTCCCTCAGGCTGGAGTCGGTCAGCGTATATAGTGATAAAGGAGGCCTGTCTTTCCCTCAGGCTGGAGTCAGTGAGTGTGTGTGGTGATAAAGGAGACCTGTCTTTTCCTCAGGCTGGAGTCAGTGAGTGTGTGTGGTGATAAAGGAGACCTGTCTTTTCCTCAGGCTGGAGTCAGTGAGTGTGTGTGGTGATAAAGGAGACCTGTCTTTTCCTCAGGCTGGAGTCAGTGAGTGTGTGTGGTGATAAAGGAGGCCTGTCTTTCCCTCAGGCTGGAGTCAGTGAGTGTGTATGGTGATAAAGGAGACCTGTCTTTTCCTCAGGCTGGAGTCAGTCCGTGTGTATAGTGATAAAGGAGACCTGTCTTTTTCCTCAGGCTGGAGTCAGTCCGTGTGTATGGTGATAAAGTAGACCTGCTTTTCCCTCAGGCTGGAGTCAGTCAGTGTATATAGTGATAAAGGAGACCTGTCTTTTTCCTAAGGCTGGAGTCAGTCTGTGTGTATAGTGATAAAGGAGACCTGTCTTTTCCTAAGGCTGGAGTCAGTCCGTGTGTATAGTGATAAAGGAGACCTGTCTTTTTCCTCAGGCTGGAGTCAGTCCGTGTGTATGGTGATAAAGGAGACCTGTCTTTCCCTCAGGCTGGAGTCAGTGACTGTAGTGATAAAGGAGACCTGCCTTTCCCTCAGGCTGGAGTCAGTCCATGTGTATGGTGATAAAGGAGACCTGTCTTTCCCTAAGGCTGGAGTCAGTCAGTGTGTATAGTGATAAAGGAGACCTGCCTTTCCCTCAGGCTGGAGTCAGTCCATGTATATGGTGATAAAGGAGACCTGTCTTTCCCTAAGGCTGGAGTCAGTGAGTGTGTGTGGTGATAAAGGAGACCTGTCTTTCCCTCAGGCTGGAGTCAGTCCGTGTGTGTGGTGATAAAGGAGACCTGCCTTTCTCTCAGGCTGGAGTCAGTCCGTGTGTGTGGTGATAAAGGAGACCTGTCTTTCCCTCAGGCTGGAGTCAGTCCGTGTGTGTGGTGATAAAGGAGACCTGTCTTTCCCTCAGGCTGGAGTCAGTCCGTGTGTGTGGTGATAAAGGAGACCTGTCTTTCCCTCAGGCTGGAGTCAGTCCGTGTGTGTGGTGATAAAAGAGACCTGCCTTTCCCTCAGGCTGGAGTCAGTGAGTGTGTATGGTGATAAAGGAGACCTGTCTTTCCCTGAGGCTGGAGTCAGTCCGTGTGTGTGTGGTGATAAAGGAGACCTGTCTTTCCCTCAGGCTGGAGTCAGTCCGTGTGTGTGGTGATAAAGGAGACCTGCCTTTCCCTCAGGCTGGAGTCAGTCCGTGTGTGTGGTGATAAAGGAGACCTGTCTTTCCCTCAGGCTGGAGTCAGTCCGTGTGTGTGGTGATAAAAGAGACCTGCCTTTCCCTCAGGCTGGAGTCAGTGAGTGTGTATGGTGATAAAGGAGACCTGTCTTTCCCTGAGGCTGGAGTCAGTCCGTGTGTGTGGTGATAAAGGAGACCTGTCTTTCCCTCAGGCTGGAGTCAGTGAGTGTGTATGGTGATAAAGGAGACCTGTCTTTCCCTCAGGCTGGAGTCAGTCCGTGTGTGTGGTGATAAAGGAGACCTGCCTTTCCCTCAGGCTGGAGTCGGTGAGTGTGTATGGTGATAAAGGAGACCTGTCTTTCCCTGAGGCTGGAGTCAGTCCGTGTGTGTGTGGTGATAAAGGAGACCTGTCTCTCCCTCAGGCTGGAGTCAGTGAGTGTAGTGATCCAGCCAGGCTTTCCAGCAAGTTGTTTAGCATATTATCTGCTGCTCCGTGCACATTACCCTCGTGTCTTCTGTTAAGGGCAGCAAATGCCACTCCATGCAGGTTATCTGCATGCAGAAATGATGCACCTAAACTTAATTTCCATCCATAGGTTGGTATCAGTCATCATGTCCCTTGCACTCTTGCTACTTTCATACTAATTGAAACAAAAACGAGAGCAGTCCTCTGCACAGGCCCAAGGCAATGGAACAACTCTTTGATCCCTGCTATTAAGTCCACAGATGACTTTCTAACTTTTGGGAAAAATGCATAAAGTGTGGCTGTTTAGAACAGCTACTGGCTGATTAATTTCTTCTCGTTAGAATATGCATTAGTAAGTTTGTCAGGTTGTATTTATGTTTGTATTGTAAACTGCCTTGTAGTTTATTTAAGGAGGGGCAGTCAACACATTTGGAAATAAATAAGTAAACCTAGGCTCAAAGGAGGCTCTGCATTTGTCCCTCACCCTCGTGAATTCCACGACCGTTCTTGCCCTGTCATATGACAGGGCAAAGGTAGCGCCGGCGCCATTTTGGTTCCTGTCCCCCGACGTCAGGAGCGCAGGAGATCGCTCCCGGACCCCCGCTGGACCCCCAGGGACTTTTGGCCAGCTTGGGGGAGCCTCCTGACCCCCACAAGACTTGCCAAAAGTCCAGCGGGGGTCCGGGAGCGACCTCCTGCACTCGAATCGTATTTGCCGTATTGCAAAATGGCGCCGGCCAGTCATATGACAGGGCAAAGGTAGCGCCGGCGCCATTTCTATTAACGCACCCGTGGCCCGAGAGTGGAACATCACAGCGGGACCCCCCCACTGGACCCCAGGTAATTTAAGACATTTGGGGAGGGGGTTTGGGAGGGTGGGGGATTTATTTTAAAGGGTTGGGGTGGGTTTTTAGGGTTGTTTTAGTGTGCCGGTTTTCCCGCCCTCCCCCTTCCCCCGATTTATGATTTTTGACGATAAATCGGGGGAGTTCCTATTATATATCGCCTCTAACGATTTTTGACGATTTAAAATATATCGGACGATATTTTAAATCGTCAAAAAACGATTCACATCCCTAATGATTACAGAGTGGCTTATACACACAATCAAACATTGCTTTGTCGCAACCTTCTCTGGTTAAACTGTGTTGCCTCAGATCCTGCAACACATGGGATTGTAGATAGGTCACTGTCCTTTCCCTCAGCAGAGTCTCCATTACTTTTCCCACCACCGAGGTGAGGCAGACCGGCCTGTAGTTTCCAGCCTCCTCTCTGCTCCCACTCCTGTGAAGCGGGACCTCCACCGCTCTCCTCCGGTCACAAGAGACCCCTCCCGTTTCCAGGGATCTCTTGACCAGGTCCTGAGGCGGCCCCGCCAGCGCATCTCTGAGCGCCATTATTATTCTGGGGTGTACCTTGTCCGGCCCCCAGCAGAAAGCTGAACTGATTGTGGGAAAATGGAATCAATCCAGGGCAGATTCTGTGCCAAAAATAACCCAATTTGCTCATGGTCTTTGAGAAATAATGAATTTAAATTAAACTGCACTCAAAGGTGCAAAATTCTTCTTTTGTTAATCCCCACCATTCTCCAGCTTCCCAAGTTTGTCCCCAACCTCTCTTTTCTCATTCCCTCTCTCTCTTTCTCTCCTGCACCCACCTCTCACCCCCGTCACCTTTCTCTCTCCTTCTTCCCTCTCTCCCCCTTCAGGCTCTTATCTTACTTTCCCCTCCCTCCATCCATCTCTCTTCCTCTATATTGCCCTGTCTCCCTGCCTAGCTCCCCTCTCTTCTCTCCCTCCCATTTGTCCCACCCCTCAGCTTTTCTCTTCTTCCAACCCCTCTTGCCATCCACCTCCCTCTCATTCCACTTTCTTTATCCTCCCTCTCCCTCCCACCAATCTTCCCTTACCATCCTCTCGCTCCCTCTCCCCGATATCTTACCAGTCTCTCCCCCCTTCCCCAGCCTCTCTGCCACTCTCTGTCCCCCAGCTCTTCCCATAACTTTTCCCTCCACTTCCCCATTCCCTGTCTCACTCGCTCGTCACTCCTCTCTCCATTCTGGTAGCAGCTGTCTTGCCTCCGTTCTGTGACTGATCTTGTCACCTCTGTCTCACTCGCTCGTCAGTCCTCTCTCCATTCTGGTAGCAGCTGTCTTGCCTCTGTTCTGTGACTGATCTTGTCACCTCTGCCGCCTCCTCACCTGTCCTCGTGGGCCAACCTTTCTCCCGCTGCCTCCTCCTCCTCCTGCTGGCATGGCCAGGTGCTATGGCCACTTGACCCTTCTCTAATGCCAAGGCCCGGAAAAATTCTGCCTGGGCGGGGAATTCTGCGGCTTTTGTGCTGCGGAGTCCTCCCAGCCGCATGCGATGTTCAGCCCACGCTGCCCTGTGCTTTTCAATCTACTCATGTTCTTCTGTTCCTTTTTATTTGCGCTCTTCTTATAAGTTACTCTTACAGTTTATGTGCTGTTGTGGTTTTGATGTTGTGCTTGTAGAAAACTCTAATAAAATTAAGTAGAGAAGCAAAACTAAAGTCAAGGACATGGAGGGGTCATCTGAAGCTGGAGGGAGGGAGGCTCAGAGGAAATACCTCTTTATTGAGAGGGTAGGAGGTGCCTGAAATAGCCTTCCAGCAGAGCTGGTGGAGGGACAGGCATAATGGGGGCAGATACAGCAGCAGGAGCAGTAAAGGCCGAGATGAGGCCAAAAAGGGGAGATCTCAGGAGACGGGTGACGTCACGGACCTGAATGGCGGCCTGAGCCAGTTGCTCCGGAGTGCCTAACGCTATCATTGCAGAGAATCGAGCACCATCTGTCTTTCCCCGCATCTAGGAGATCATATCGATACCCTAGACCTTAATAGTTATGGCATCCAAACGCAAGGGCCCCGATTTGCGGCAGTTTACTTACGCGAAGGGGAAAGAAGAAGAGGGGCCCACCGAAGACCGCGAGCCGCCGGCTGAGCCAGCCGAGGAGATGGAGGAAGGCGTGAATTCCAAATCGGAGATGGGACAGAGAGACACTAATATACCTACCCGAGATGAATTTCGCCGCTGGTTCCAAGATCTCCGTCAGGATATGAAAACTAATAAACGGGAGATGTTGGCGAAAATGGCGGAACTGCGGGAAGATATGGCGGACATCGGCCGGCGGGTTGATGAGTGCGATATCCATTTGGAGGGCCACGCCATGCGCCTGGATACGCAGCAGGAAGCGGAGGCCTCTCTTAGCCAGAAATGTGAAGAAGTCACCGCAAAATTGGAAGATCTCGAGAATAGAAGTCGCAGATGTAATCTGCGATTTCGGGGTGTCCCAGAGACTGAGCAATATGCTGACTGTGCGGCGGTGGTTCGATCACTGTGTACATTCTTTCTCTCACCTGAAACGTCAGGGGACGCATTGGAATCAGAGCCGGACATAGCGATTGAGAGGGCGCATCGTACACTGGGTCCCCGGGGCAATAACCAGCCGCGTGATATCATTGCCTGCTTTTTGAGATTCCCCATCAAGGAGCGGATCCTGGCTGTGGCACGCCGGCAGCAATCTTGGCAGTGGGAGTCGCACTAAATCGCGGTGTACGCCGATATATCCCCCATCACATTGAAAAAACAGCAAGAATACCAACCTGTAACAGCGGTGCTACGCAGGGAGAAACTGCGATACCGGTGGTTGTTCCCGGGGGGTCTAGCGGTCACCATCCAAGGCGTCACATCTAAGGCCCTCAGTGTTGCGGAAGCGGCGGCCATTTTGACGACTGCAGGTTTTCCAGTTAACATCCCAGCGCCGCAGCCACAACGTGCGAGGCCGGAGGTCAGAAGATGGCAGCGGGTGGAGCATGGAGGACGCCAGTTGCGCCGGAACGCAAGTGGACAGATTAAGGAGGCGATGGAGAAGCGAGATGGCACCTGAAGTGGTTCTCTCCGATAGACTTGCTGAGTATCTGTGCATGAGTTAACTTTTCGGCGAGTTTTGGTGGTGCAGCAGCACGTGGCTGGAGCCGTACGCTCTGGTTGACTGGTCTTGAGAGATGCACGTTGCATCGGGGGACAAGGTTCAATTGTTTAGCATATGTTTGTTATAGCAAGTTCGGTTCACAAATCGATTAAGGTGGATGGCACTGGAGTAGCGGAGGGCCGCTACAGGGACTTCACTGGTCTCCTCTGCTTAGGCAGAAGCGCCATGCGGTTGTGGCGCATATCTCAATGGGGGGTAGGGGGGAGGGGGAGGGATGGGGGACAGGGGAGACTGTGGAATGTCAGGATAACCGTGCTTTATGGCAAATGCAGGTTAGTTACAGGGACTAGGGAGCTTACATATTTGAAATGGGGGAGTGGAAGGGTATTCTGGGCCCAGATGGGTTTAGGGTTTTGTATACATGCTACCCATGTGACACCAGTGGCTAGTACGTCCTTTACATGATGGCGGTACATATTTTCTCTCTTAATGTTAAGGGACTCCACACCCCAAGAAAACGGCATCTCCTACGGCAGGATATTAAATCCCTAGGAGCCAAGATAATATATCTCCAAGAGACTCACCTAACCAAACGGTACGAGCATTTACTCCACTGGCCAGAGTTCCCCCACAGGGTTTTCTCAGCAGCCAGGCCGAAGGCGAAATATACAGGAGTCTGTATTCTTTTCTGTAGGGGGGAGGACTATGTTATACGCAAACATATTAGTGATGAGCATGGGCGATATGTGCTTGTATGTTTTGACTATCAGGGGACCACTTATACTTTATTGAATATATATGCGCCTAACGATCACCAGCGGGATTTTTATTCCCAGCTTGATGAGTTACTAGACAAAGAAGGGGACTACTCATAGTGGTGGGCGATTTTAATTTGACCCTGGATCCCCTTTTAGACACCTCCAAAGGGGCCCAAGAAGGTTCCCGCCCTCATCGAAAGCGTCTGAAATCTCTTATGGCTACATGGCACTTGGTAGATCCCTGGAGACAGCAGAATCCAATGGGACGAGAATATACATTTTTTTCTGCCTCCCACCAATCATACTCCCATATAGACTTCTTTTTGATTGATTCACTATTGGTGGACAGAATTGGGGATGTAGATGTACAGAATATTACGTGGTCTGATCATGCCTCCATAACTTTAAAGTTGCGGGGCAGCCATGTTGCATCAGGCATTAAATCCTGGAAGATGAATGACACCTTATTGCGGGATGATAAATTTCGCCAACAGCTAATTGATGGCATTCAAGAGTACGTTACTCATAATAAAAGGGCGCCCACCCTGATCTGGGACTGCCTTAAAGCAGTCTTGAGAGGAAAATGTATATCTCAGGGAGCCTACATGAAACGTGCTAAATTAGCGCACAAGCAGTTGCTTCTCCAGAAGATTGAGGCCCTGGCCAGGGAACATAAACTTACGCTTTCGGGGGCTATATACGCTTCATTGCAGCAGGCTCGGGTGGAATTGAAAACGCTGGCCTCGGCAGAGCTGACGGACAAATTAAAAATGTTGAATTTAGAAAGATATGCTTGGGGAAATAGGTCCGGGAAACTCTTGGCCCGATATTTAAAGCGTAGGCAAACACAGAATCAGATTTTGGGAATTCGAGCTGAAGGGGGTGATTTGTTAACATCCCCCCCCGGATATCCGCAAGAGATTCCAAGAATTCTATGATACCCTCTATTCCGCTGAAACTCATATTACTGAAGACCAGATTCAGGGCTATCTTAATAGTGTTACCCTCCCTGTTTTAACATCAGAAGAACGGCATAGATTAGACCAAGAGATCACCGCCTTGGAAATACAGTGGGCTATTAGGGATCTCAAGGCCAATAAGGCTCCTGGCCTCGATGGCTATACGCCCTATTTTTACAAAACTTTTGCCGACTCCTTAACTCCATTGCTTGGGGAGTTATTCAACTCCCTGCGAGATGGGGTTCCCTTGAGGTCAGGATCTAATGAAGCCGGAATCACCATCCTTGGGAAACCGGGTAGAGATCGGCCCATATCACTTCTCAACATTGACCTTAAACTTTTAGCTAAAATTATGGCAAATAGGGTCATGGGGAAGTTAGTACATACGGACCAAGCAGGGTTTATACCTGGCAGAATGGCAGCGGACAACATCCATAAAATTGTAGATCTAATTTGGTGGGCCAGAAGGGAGGGGGTGCAGATGGTCTTGCTCTCTGTCTATGCAGAGAAGGCCTTCGACATGGTGCACTGGCCGTTTTTATTTCAGACTTTGCGGGCCATGAATTTTGGGGACACGTTTTTAACATGGTTACAGTTACTGTACACCAACCCCTCGGCTCGGGTAAAAGTTAATGGAATCTATTCCGAAGCCTTTACTATCCAGAGGGGAACTAGACAAGGCTGTCCCCTGTCACCTTTATTGTTCGCCTTGTTTTTGGAACCGTTGGCTACCACAGTACGGAATACCTCGTGGCTCAATGGGGTAGAGATAGGGGACGAGTCCTATAAAATGTCCATGTTTGCGGACGACATTTTGTTTACTCTGACTAAGCCTGCCATATCGTTAAAAGGAGCTTTAGAAGCCTTAAGTAAGTTTGGTGCGGTTTCCGGATTTAAGCTCAACATAGACAAGTCCGAGATTCTTAATATCACCCTGCCCACTTCTGAGCTTTTGGATCTTAAACAACGGTTTCAGTTCCGATGGGCGTCTTCTAAAATAAAATATTTGGGGGTATACATCAGTAAAGATCCAGCGGAGTTATATCAGTTGAACTACCCGCCCCTAATCCGTAAAATCTTTGATGATCTGGATCGATGGTCTGAACTCTACCTTTCCTGGACGGGGAGGATAGCGTCGGTAAAAATGAATGTGCTTCCCCGGCTTGGCTATTTGTTCCAGGCGCTCCCGATTCATATCCCTGATGCGATGGTTAATAATTGGCAGAAGCGTATCTTTTCCTATATATGGAAACGTCGCCCCCCGAGGGTCGTTCGAACGGTCTTGTACCGACCCCGGCTGCGGGGGGGATTGGGAGTCCCAAATTTGAGGTGGTACCTGGTAGCATCCCAATTAAGGGCTCTGTTCGACTGGCACAGACTAAAAGAACAGAAACAATGGGCGGTCATTGCACAAGAGCGGGTGGGCGCGACCCCACTTACGGCTCGATCCAGTAAGGCCGCGGTAAAAACAGTGAGGTAGTGTCAGGCGCACCCTTCCTCCCCGCACGCACAGTTCTCTTCACTAACTCCCCGATACTCTCCTCTAATCGCATGCAAATGCATGCCGCGGCTGTGAAGCGTTAGGGAAGGGTTATGCCCGCGCAACCCATTTTACTGTATAGGCGTTGTAACAGCGCCTATACAGTAACCTGGGTGCGCTGGTGCCTGTCATTTCAAATGACATTTGAAATGACAGGCACCAGGAAGTGTAAAAAAGTTTAAAAAGTGTAAAAAACAAAAAACCTGTGTGTTATATAAAAAAATAAAACAATTTTAAATACCTGTCGGAGGGCCGTGGGTCCAGGCGGCCGGTGGGCGGCGGGCAGCCATCAGCGGCATCCGGTAGTCCCTTCTCCCTTCCAAAATCGCCAAAATCGCACGGGCGGGTCGGCAGCGGGGGGGGGGGGGCGGCAGCAGGATCCGGGAGCGGCGGGTAGGCAGCAGCGGGGTCCGGGGCAGCGGCAGCGGGGGGGCGGCAGCAGGATCCGGGAGCGGCGGGGTCCGGGGGTGGCAGCGAGATCCGGGGAGCCAGCAGCGGCAGCATGTTCGATCGCGCAGGCAGGTAGGTGGCAAAGTAAAGATGGCCGCCTGCACGGGAAAATCGTGCAATTGGCCGCTGAAGACGTGACGTCACACCCCGTGACGCCAAACGTCGTGACGTCACGTCTTCAGCGGCCAATTGCACGATTTTCCCGTGCAGGCGGCCATCTTTACTTTGCCACCTACCTGCCTGCGCGATCGAACATGCTGCCGCTGCTGGCTCCCCGGATCTCGCTGCCACCCCCGGACCCCGCCGCTCCCGGATCCTGCTGCCGCCCCCCCGCTGCCGCCCCCCCCCCCCCCCCCGCTGCCGCTGCCCCGGACCCCCCGGACCCCGCTGCTGCCTACCCGCCGCTCCCGGATCCTGCTGCCGCCCCCCCCCCCGCTGCCGACCCGCCCGTGTGATTTGGCGATTTTGGCGATTTTGGAAGGGAGAAGGGACTACCGGATGCCGCTGATGGCTGCCCGCCGCCCACCGGCCGCCTGGACCCACGGCCCTCCGACAGGTTTTTAAAATTGTTTTATTTTTTTATATAACACACAGGTTTTTTGTTTTTTACACTTTTTACACTTACCATAGCAGGCCCGAGCCTTGCTACTTTTTCGTTTGTTTTTTTTTGCCCTGGTCCCGTCCGGTCTCCTGCAGCCCCGTCCGGTCCGGACGGGGCTGCAGGAGACCGGACGGGACCAGGGCGGGTAAGCAATGTTTTTACCCTACACTACACTACACTAACTCCTACTAGGGGGAGGCGGTAAACTAGCAGGTTAAGGCCGCGGCAGAACAGCGGGTTACTGAGGAGATAGTATCAGCGCCCGTTACAGTATCGCAGGGGAATAGCTAATTCCTTCATTATACCGCTTTTTCGTTCATTTACATGCCGGGTGCGGAAAGGGTTATGCGTCTGTTTTCAGAAGCGATACGGACGCGTGAAACTGGAGACTGTATCGCCGAACTGCCTTGCGCGCCCAAATTGTGCGCTACGAGCACGTTACAGACGGGCAATCCTCGAGCGGACGATACTGGATCGAGCTGAAAGTTCCCTACTGTGGCAGCCTAAAAGTATGCGTCCCCCCTTGAGCCAGGCTACACATGCAGTTATGATTTGGGACAAGTGGAGGATTTAGTTGACAGGAGATAGACGGTACTATTATAGCTCAAGCTTTCAAACGAACTCTAAGTTTCATGTGGGCAAGGTATCAAACACATTTGGCAGTTGGTATAAGAAAGGAATTAAAAGCTTTGGCCAATTATGGGGATTGGAGGGACTTATCCCCTTCGCATCCTTACAGGAGAGGTATAGCTTACCGCCGGGCGATGTATTTTCATACCTCCAAATTAGACACTTCTTTCAAGCGGAGAAAGTGGGGGGTGATTTGGCACTTGGTAAGACACAATTCGAGTCTTGGTGTGACCAAGCGGATACCTTGAGGAAAGCTATTTCACAGGTATATAATTATCTCAATAAGGACCCTAAAGTTAAGCCCACATATATGCAAGCCTGGGAGAGAGATTTGACACGATCCTTGTCGGATGAGACATGGGATCAGATCTTTGCAAGCACAAAAAAAGGCCTACCCTATTCACAGTTGCTGGAGAATAGATATAAGATATTACTCCGCTGGTATTATACGCCTGCTAGATTACACAAGTTTAACTCCACATATGATAACCGGTGCTGGAAAGGGTGTGGGGAAGAAGGCACGTTCTACCATATGTGGTGGACTTGCCCCTATTTAACGCAGTTTTGGGCTGACTTGACTTCACTTCTTCGAGTGGTATTGGAGATAGAGATAGTCCTCACACCTGAACAGGTGTTATTGAATTTGCCGTTTGATTTGACAGTACTTCAGGGAAAACTAGCTACATATATTATTTCTGCTGCAAAATGCCAGATTGCCCTGGAGTGGAAATTACATGGTCCTATTGCTTTTGAGAAAATTCATGGCCGGCTGCAGACCCTTAGTCTGTTACATGATAGCGTAGGTTCTTTCCGAGCCTGTGAGGTGGCCTCAGCACGGAGGGTGTGGCAGCCGTATAGGGATTGGCAAGCACAACAAGGACTATGAGCCTTTTCATCTCATAACTCTCTTCACAAAAGACAGCATCCCCTGTGATTTCTTTACACACGGTTTATTCCTTATTCTCATAAGCATGCGGTAGGGTGGGAGGGAGTGGATATTACAGATAAGGGAGTTGTTGCACATTGGTATGTAAATGGAACGATATCTATTGTGTTGATAACATGCCTTTATGGTTCATGGTTTATTCGTTCATACCACTGGTGTATGTTTATTGCACACTTTCAATAAAAAAACTTTAATTACAAAAAAAAAAAAGGGGAGATCGCAGAGCTACTCTGCACAGAATGGCGCTAAGACTGTGCTGAGATTTCCAGAAATAGATGGCAAGATTTGGCCAGCGTGAAGTAGCAACGCGGCTTTTGAACCTCCTTGGCTATAAGTAGGGGAGGATGTGGCCATATCGCCTAGCTCACCGGAAAATGGCTGAAAGGATGAGGAGCGACCTCCTGCAGGCGGTCAACCCTGCATGGCTGACAGCTGGGAGATCTCCTCCGTGCAGGGGGCAGTAATAAGAACGAGGAAGCATGATAACCAGAACTAGAGTAATATTTGCAGAATGGGTGGACCTGACCTCCTTCTGTCTACAGTTTCACTAATGCCGCTCTTGTGTTTCTTCTTTTCCTCAGATAAAGTGGAGTCTGTAAACGTTGAGATTTCCCCGGAGGTGGTGGTGGAAGGTAACAGCACCCGTGTCGTTCTGACGTGTGCTGTGTCAAGCGGCACAGGGAACGTAACCTGGACTAAAGATGGACAGAGCCTGCCTCAGCCGGGCAGTGAGGTCCAGATAGAAAACCCACGCAGGACTGATTCTGGGACCTACGTGTGCACCATGACCAACCCGTTGAGCACTGGGTCCGGGAGCAGGAACCTCACTGTCTATTGTGGGTAAAACTCTAATCTTTGACTCTCCCTCTCCTCTTCTTGGCTTTCCTGTCTATCTGGCCTAGCCTCTTGTCATGCAAAGTGCAGAACAGTTGTCACCTCCTCTCTTGACCTGACCCAAGGAGTTTTGAAAATAAAGTTTTCATCTCCTGATAGACTAAATGAGATTATCCAGGAAGAAAGGATGCATTTTACGAAGAGTTCATCATTCTCCTCCAGCATGAAGAGCAGCTTTTTGTGAGAGATTAGATAGCCTTCCGCACAACAGATTAAAGAGTCTTCCAGAAGCTCCGGGTTTGCTCTGCCAAGGTTTAGTACATTAATCTCCTTTTTTGTGGGTGTCTTTTTTTTTTTTTCTCTCCATTTTTAGATGGGCCAGACTCTCCCATAGTAATGATAACCTCAGACAGAGACCCTAACCCCACGCAGTATGTACACTTGAATAGCAACGTCAACCTCACCTGTTCTGCTGACTCTAATCCTCTGGCAACTTATTCCTGGGTTGAGAACAGCGGTGGCCCTGTCGTCATAGGGCCCATCCTGACCAAGTCCAACATACAGCTCAGCCAGGCTGGACAGTACTCCTGCGTTGCATCCAACAGCAGAACTAACAGGATGCTGAGCCATCCCATCACGCTAACCGTCTACGGTGAGTTCTTGCCACGCAAACACCTGGAGCATCCCACATCATTCTCGCTTCCTTTCCATTTGGGCTACTAACGGTTTGCCTCTGTCTCCTAGGTGACCTTGCCTGCTCTTTGGATGCCATCAGAGATAACACAGCACTGCGCTTCCGTTGTGCCTGGCCTGGGGGACCCCTGGCGGTCAGGCTGTATTTTGTGGGGCTGCTGGGGGGCGAGTCTGACTCTTACCTGGAGCAGAATGTGACTGTTCTGGCAGGTCTCAGTGGAAAAACGGTTACCTGTGTGGGGAGTAACGCCATTGTTTCTCAAAACTGCAGCATTATTCCCGGTACTGTGTATGTTTCATTCCTTCTTACACTGCCTGATGCCTTCTTTCCAGTGCTAGCATCAGCGCCTCCGAGGCAGGGAGCTTCCCTCTCACTAACACATCATTCCCAGTATCAGAGCCCGGTGCAGCGTGTCTGCACACCCCAGAGGCAGGGAGCTTCTCTCTCACTAACACATCATTCCCAGTATCAGAGCCCGGTGCAGCGTGTCTGCACACCCCAGAGGCAGGGAGCTTCTCTCTCTCACTAACACATCATTCCCAGTATCAGAGCCCGGTGCAGCGTGTCTGCACACCCCAGAGGCAGGGAGCTTCTCTCTCACTAACACATCATTCCCAGTATCAGAGCCTGGTGCAGAGTGTCTGCACACCCCAGAGGCAGGGAGCTTCTCTCTCACTAACACATCATTCCCAGTATCAGAGCTTGGTGCAGAGTGTCTGCACACCCCAGAGGCAGGGAGCTTCTCTCTCACTAACACATCATTCCCAGTATCAGAGCCCGGTGCAGAGTGTCTGCACACCCCAGAGGCAGGGAGCTTCTCTCTCACTAACACATCATTCCCAGTATCAGAGCCTGGTGCAGAGTGTCTGCACGCTCCAGAGGCAGGGAGCTTCTCTCTCACTCCCAGTATCAGAGCCTGGTGCAGAGGGTCTGCACACCCCAGAGGCAGGGAGCTTCTCTCTCACTAACAAGATTCCCAGTATCAGAGCCCGGTGCAGAGTGTCTGCACACCCCAGAGGCAGGGAGCTTCTCTCTCACTAACACATCATTCCCAGTATCAGAGCCTGGTGCAGAGTGTCTGCACGCTCCAGAGGCAGGGAGCTTCTCTCTCACTAACACATCATTCCCAGTATCAGAGCCCGGTGCAGAGTGTCTGCACACCCCAGAGGGAGGGAGCTTCTCTCTCTCACTAACACATCATTCCCAGTATCAGAGCCCGGTGCAGCGTGTCTGCACACCCCAGAGGCAGGGAGCTTCTCTCTCACTAACACATCATTCCCAGTATCAGAGCCTGGTGCAGAGTGCACATCCCAGAGGCAGGGAGCTTCTCTCTCACACATCATTCCCAGTATCAGAGCCTGGTGCAGAGTGTCTGCACACCCCAGAGGCAGGGAGCTTCTCTCTCACACATCATTCCCAGTATCAGAGCCCGGTGCAGAGTGTCTGCACACCCCAGAGGCAGGGAGCTTCTCTCTCACTAACACATCATTCCCAGTATCAGAGCCTGGTGCAGAGTGTCTGCACACCCCAGAGGCAGGGAGCTTCTCTCTCTCACTAACACATCATTCCCAGTATCAGAGCCCGGTGCAGCGTGTCTGCACACCCCAGAGGCAGGGAGCTTCTCTCTCACTAACACATCATTCCCAGTATCAGAGCCCGGTGCAGCGTGTCTGCACACCCCAGAGGCAGGGAGCTTCTCTCTCACTAACACATCATTCCCAGTATCAGAGCCCGGTGCAGCGTGTCTGCACACCCCAGAGGCAGGGAGCTTCTCTCTCACTAACACATCATTCCCAGTATCAGAGCCCGGTGCAGCGTGTCTGCACACCCCAGAGGCAGGGAGCTTCTCTCTCACTAACACATCATTCCCAGTATCAGAGACTGGTGCAGAGTGTCTGCACACCCAGGAGGCAGGGAGCTTCTCTCTCTCACTAACACATCATTCCCAGTATCAGAGCCCGGTGCAGCGTGTCTGCACACCCCAGAGGCAGGGAGCTTCTCTCTCACTAACACATCATTCCCAGTATCAGAGCCTGGCGCAGCGAGTCTGCACACCCCAGAGGCAGGGAGCTTCTCTCTCACTAACACATCATTCCCAGTATCAGAGCCTGGTGCACAGTGTCTGCACACCCCGGAAGCAGGGAGCTTCTCTCTCACTAACTCATCATTCCCAGTATCAGAGCCTGGTGCAGAGTGTCTGCACACCCCAGAGGCAGGGAGCTTCTCTCTCACTAACACATCATTCCCAGTATCAGAGCCTGGTGCAGAGTGTCTGCACACCCCAGAGGCAGGGAGCTTCTCTCTCACTAACACATCATTCCCAGTATCAGAGCCTGGTGCAGAGTGTCTGCACACCCCAGAGGCAGGGAGCTTCTCTCTCACTAACTCATCATTCCCAGTATCAGAGCCTGGTGCAGAGTGTCTGCACACCCCAGAGGCAGGGAGCTTCTCTCTCACTAACACATCATTCCCAGTATCAGAGCCTGGTGCAGAGTGTCTGCACACCCCAGAGGCAGGGAGCTTCTCTCTCACTAACACATCATTCCCAGTATCAGAGCCTGGTGCACAGTGTCTGCACACCCCGGAAGCAGGGAGCTTCTCTCTCACTAACACATCATTCCCAGTATCAGAGCCTGGTGCAGAGCGTCTGCACGCTCCAGAGGCAGGGAGCTTCTCTCTCACTAACACATCATTCCCAGTATCAGAGCCTGGTGCACAGTGTCTGCACACCCTGGAAGCAGGGAGCTTCTCTCTCACTAACACATCATTCCCAGTATCAGAGCCTGGTGCACAGTGTCTGCACACCCCGGAAGCAGGGAGCTTCTCTCTCACTAACACAACATTCCCAGTATCAGAGCCTGGTGCAGAGTGTCTGCACACCCCAGAGGCAGGGAGCTTCTCTCTCACTAACACATCATTCCCAGTATCAGAGCCCGGTGCAGAGTGTCTGCTCACCCTAGAGGCAGGGAGCTTCTCTCTCACTAACTCATCATTCCCGGTATCAGAGCCTGGTGCAGAGTGTCTGCACACCCCAGAGGCAGGGAGCTTTTCTCTCTCTCACACATAATTCCCAATATCAGAGCCTGGCGCAGAGTGTCTGCACACCCCAGAGGCAGGGAGCTTCTCTCTCACTAACACATCATTCCCAGTATCAGAGCCTGGTGCAGAGTGTCTGCACGCTCCAGAGGCAGGGAGCTTCTCTCTCACTCCCAGTATCAGAGCCTGGTGCAGAGGGTCTGCACACCCCAGAGGCAGGGAGCTACTCTCTCACTAACAAGATTCCCAGTATCAGAGCCCGGTGCAGAGTGTCTGCACACCCCAGAGGCAGGGAGCTTCTCTCTCACTAACACATCATTCCCAGTATCAGAGCCTGGTGCAGAGTGTCTGCACACCCCAGAGGCAGGGAGCTTCTCTCTCACTAACACATCATTCCCAGTATCAGAGCCCGGTGCAGAGTGTCTGCACACCCCAGAGGCAGGGAGCTACTCTCTCACTAACAAGATTCCCAGTATCAGAGCCCGGTGCAGAGTGTCTGCACACCCCAGAGGCAGGGAGCTTCTCTCTCACTAACACATCATTCCCAGTATCAGAGCCTGGTGCAGAGTGTCTGCACGCTCCAGAGGCAGGGAGCTTCTCTCTCACTAACACATCATTCCCAGTATCAGAGCCCGGTGCAGAGTGTCTGCACACCCCAGAGGGAGGGAGCTTCTCTCTCTCACTAACACATCATTCCCAGTATCAGAGCCTGGTGCAGAGTGTCTGCACACCCCAGAGGGAGGGAGCTTCTCTCTCTCACTAACACATCATTCCCAGTATCAGAGCCTGGTGCAGAGTGCACATCCCATAGGCAGGGAGCTTCTCTCTCACACATCATTCCCAGTATCAGAGCCTGGTGCAGAGTGTCTGCACACCCCAGAGGCAGGGAGCTTCTCTCTCACACATCATTCCCAGTATCGGAGCCTGGTGCAGAGTGTCTGCACACCCCAGAGGCAGGGAGCTTCTCTCTCACTAACACATCATTCCCAGTATCAGAGCCTGGTGCAGAGTGTCTGCACACCCCAGAGGCAGGGAGCTTCTCTCTCACTAACACATCATTCCCAGTATCAGAACCTGGTGCAGAGTGTCTGCACACCCCGGAGGCAGGGAGCTTCTCTCTCACTAACACATCATTCCCAGTATCAGAGCCTAGTGCAGAGTGTCTGCACACCCCAGAGGCAGGGAGCTTCTCTCTCACTAACACATCATTCCCAGTATCAGAGCCTGGTGCAGAGTGTCTGCACACCCCAGAGGCAGGGAGCTTCTCTCTCACTAACACATCATTCCCAGTATCAGAGCCTGGTGCAGAGTGTCTGCTCACCCCAGAGGCAGGGAGCTTCTCTCTCACTAACACATCATTCCCAGTATCAGAGCCTGGTGCAGAGTATCTGCACACCCCAGAGGCAGGGAGCTTCTCTCTCACTAACACATCATTCCCAGTATCAGAGCCTGGTGCAGAGTGTCTGCACACCCCAGAGGCAGGGAGCTTCTCTCTCACTCCCAGTATCAGAGCCTGGCGCAGAGTGTCTGCACGCTCCAGAGGCAGAGAACTTCTCTCTCACTAACACATCATTCCCAGTATCAGAGCCTGGTGCAGAGTGTCTGCACACCCCAGAGGCAGGGAGCTTCTCTCTCACTAACACATCATTCCCAGTATCAGAGCCCGGTGCAGAGTGTCTGCACACCCCGGAGGCAGGGAGCTTCTCCCTCACTAACACATCATTCCCAGTATCAGAGCCTGGTGCAGAGTGTCTGCACACCCCAGAGGCAGGGAGCTTCTCCCTCACTAACACATCATTCCCAGTATCAGAGCCTGGTGCAGAGTGTCTGCACACCCCAGAGGCAGGGAGCTTCTCTCTCACTAACAGATCATTCCCAGTATCAGAGCCCGGTGCAGAGTGTCTGCACACCCCAGAGGCAGGGAGCTTCTCTCTCACTAACACATCATTCCCAGTATCAGAGCCCGGTGCAGAGTGTCTGCACACCCCGGAGGCAGGGAGCTTCTCCCTCACTAACACATCATTCCCAGTATCAGAGCCTGGTGCAGAGTGTCTGCACACCCCAGAGGCAGGGAGCTTCTCTCTCACTAACACATCATTCCCAGTATCAGAGCCCGGTGCAGAGTGTCTGCACACCCCGGAGGCAGGGAGCTTCTCCCTCACTAACACATCATTCCCAGTATCAGAGCCTGGTGCAGAGTGTCTGCACACCCCAGAGGCAGGGAGCTTCTCTCTCACTAACACATCATTCCCAGTATCAGAGCCTGGTGCAGAGTGTCTGCACACCCCAGAGGCAGGGAGCTTCTCTCTCACTAACGCATCATTCCCAGTATCAGAGCCTGGTGCAGAGTGTCTGCACACCCCAGAGGCAGGGAGCTTCTCTCTCTCACTAACACATCATTCCCAGTATCAGAGCCTGGTACAGAGTGTCTGCACACCCCAGAGGCAGGGAGCTTCTCTCTCACTAACACATCATTCCCAGTATCAGAGCCTGGTACAGAGTGTCTGCACACCCCAGAGGCAGGGAGCTTCTCTCTCACTAACACATCATTCCCAGTATCAGAGCCTGGTGCAGAGTGTCTGCACACCCCAGAGGCAGGGAGCTTCTCTCTCACTAACACATCATTCCCAGTATCAGAGCCTGGTGCAGAGTGTCTGCACACCCCAGAGGCAGGGAGCTTCTCCCTCACTAACACATCATTCCCAGTATCAGAGCCTGGTGCAGAGTGTCTGCACACCCCAGAGGCAGGGAGCTTCTCTCTCACACATCATTCCCAGTATCAGAGCCTGGTACAGAGTGTCTGCACACCCCAGAGGCAGGGAGCTTCTCTCTCACTAACACATCATTCCCAGTATCAGAGCCTGGTGCAGAGTGTCTGCACACCCCAGAGGCAGGGAGCTTCTCCCTCACTAACACATCATTCCCAGTATCAGAGCCTAGTGCAGAGTGTCTGCACACCCCAGAGGCAGGGAGCTTCTCTCTCACACATCATTCCCAGTATCAGAGCCTGGTGCAGAGTGTCTGCACACCCCAGAGGCAGGGAGCTTCTCCCTCACTAACACATCATTCCCAGTATCAGAGCCTAGTGCAGAGTGTCTGCACACCCCAGAGGCAGGGAGCTTCTCTCTCACTCACACCATTCCCACTATCAGAGCCCAGTGAAAGTGTCTGCACACCCCAGAGGCAGGGAGCTTCTCTCTCACTCACACCATTCCCACTATCAGAGCCCAGTGAAAGTGTCTGCATACCTCAGAGGCCAGGGAGCTTTTCTAACCTCTGGCTTCTTCCATCCAGCTGATGTTTCTACAACAAATATATTCATGGGCCATGACTCAGGGTTACTAGAAGCCCTTTTATGCCCTAGACCTAAAGAGCTGTATCCAATTATTTGTGTGTCCTATGTCTTGCAGAAGCTCCTTCTAACTTGAGTACTTCCATAAGAGCCTTTCAGGAAGCCTCTGGCTCTATGACTGTGCAGATCGTGGGCCAGGGCCAGTACAATCCCATAGTCGCTCAGTGGTTGAAGGATTCTAAGCAGCTCGTGAGTGGAGGAAAATACCAGCTCAGTAATGACTCCACCCAACTGACCATCTCCAACTTCACTTTGGAAGAGGACCTTGGAAGCTATACCTTCCTGTGCAATAATCCCCTGGGCGGTCAGAACACGACCCTCGCCGTCGTAGGTGAGTGCTCTCAGAACCTGATTTATTCCCCACTGTTCCTCATCCCTGAGTATATGGCACAGACTCTCTTGTGAA
This sequence comes from Rhinatrema bivittatum, assembly GCF_901001135.1. Taxonomy (NCBI): domain Eukaryota; kingdom Metazoa; phylum Chordata; class Amphibia; order Gymnophiona; family Rhinatrematidae; genus Rhinatrema; species Rhinatrema bivittatum. Next base: position 70,177,313 of record NC_042628.1, on the reverse strand, counting down.
CTGTAAGCATGTGGCATTATTTTTATCCAAGGATAGGAATGATTGGAGTGTCACAGTGCCCTGACTGTAATTGGGCATGCCAGTCTGTGGTATGACAATACTGTGGATTAACACATTAAGGTTGTACATTTAGGAATTCATTCAGTAATTGGAAATGTTAACATAATTCTGGATGCTATGGCATGGAGGAGTAGTGTATACTGGTTAAAGCAGCAGACTACGAACCAGGGAAGTCAGCATTCAGATCCCGTGAACACTTCTTGTGACCTTGGGCAAGTCACGTCATCTTGCTTCAGGTACAAACGTAGGTCCCTGTTTACTAATAGACATAGAATGAGAGAAAACCTTTATAAATCAGGCTCTTAGATTGTAATCCTTCTGAGAAGAAAGAAATAGCTGCTGAATCTGAATGCAATCTGCTCTGAAATGGCTGACCGTGTGATTCACTAAGGCCTCTTACCCATGCTGTGCCTATAGGGAAAAGACCTTGATGAATCAGGCCCCAAGTGTTATTAAAAGGAAGTTGCTGTTTTCACATAGATAAGCAGGGATGAATTAGCCCTGCTGTCTGGGACGTCCTCCGGGTGGCCAGGTGGCGGAGCTTCTCCAAGCACATAGAGGCTGTTTGATGTGTGTGCCTGCGTGTGGTTTCCTGCACGGCTCCCAGCTTGCCTCGGTCTTTTTCTTCCGCGCTGCAGGTAGCATGTGGAGTGCTCCTCCTCCTCGAACCAAAAAAAAAAATACCAAAGAAGAAAAAACTTGAAGATGCCGGGGTCGCCTGGCTTTAAGTTCTGCCGGTGCGGCAAGATCATGTCGGCGACTGACAGCCACCTCAGGTGATACATCTGCCTTGGTCCGAACCATGATCAGGCTGCATGCAGGGACTGTGGCCGCATGCCCCCAGGACTGTGGCCGCATGCCCCCAGGGCCCAACGTCAGTGGGCCGCCAGGATTGCAAAACTCAAGGAGGCAGCATCATGGGATCGGTGCAGTCATCTCTCGGGCCTAGTCGGGACCGGCAGGCCTCGAAGCAAAAACGGCCTCCTCTGTGGGCCCTTTGGGCGACCCAGGCGTCCCCACATGGACCATCGTGGGATGCGCCGCCATTGCCTCCAAAGGCGTCAGCTGACTCTGGCGCACTGACGCACTCTCCCGACACAGCACGCGCCAACGCACATGCTTCGAGGCATGGCTCCGCACTAGTGCAATCAGGGAAGACGTGCACGAGAAGTTGGCCGACCTTCCATGTCTGCCAGACAACCTATTTGGAGACAAGTTGTGCAAGATGGTGGCACAGCTCAAAGAACAGAATGTTGCAGTCATGTCACTAACATCTCCCATGGCCGCTGCATCCACCAAGAGGTATTATCCAACTTACAGAAAGCCTTACTTCCAGAGACGCCCATACAGACCATACCTATCCTTCCACCCGCAGCCTTATCCACCAGGCCGCAGAACCGCTCTCGGTAGCATAATCCATGACATTCACACCCTCCCCCCAACAGCAACAACCCAAAACTCCTCAAGGTTTTTAGAAAATGCCGGGCTGCCTCTACCGCTACCTGTTGGAGGGAGACTTTCCTATTTCCTTCTCTCTTGAGAAGTGATCACCTCTGACTGCTGGGTGCTAAAATTCCTCAGGGAAGACTACAGCCTCAATTTGAAGTCCACACTGTCCCTTCCCCACCTGGTGCAGATGAAGCAGGTCGACTCACGTAGCTGCCATTCCCTAAGGGAAGAGGTCACCAAGCTGCTTCTTCAAAGTTCCATCCGCCGAGTCCCTGTCACTCAGCACCATCAAGGATTCTGCTCCCAGTACTTCCTCATCCCCAAGAAATCTGGGGACCTTTGTCCAATTCCCAATCTCCAGACTTTCAGCAAGTTCCTGGCCAGGGAGAAATTCAAGATGACTTCCCTCAAATCCATCCTGCCCTTCCTACGGCCCAACGATTAGATGTGTTCACTTTACCTCAAGGATGCGTACTCCCATAATCCTATGCACCATGCATCCAGGCAGTACCTATGCTTACAGGTCAGTGGACGCCACTTTCAATACAAGGTGCTCCCCTTTGGCCTCTCATCAGCCCAGAGGGCCTTCATCAACTGTCCAGCGGTAGCTGTGGCCCACCTGCGGAAACAGGGAATCCAACTGTTTCCTTACCTCGATGACTGGCTGCTGGTAGTCCTGGATCCCCCCACTATCCTCAGCCACCTTCTAACAATCATCAGCTTCCTGGAAAATCTGGGCCTGATCGCCAATTACGAGAAATCCAATCTACACGCACCTCGGGCCTTGCAATTCATTGGGGCCTACATCAATACGGAGTTAGACAGAGCATTTCTTTCGAACGACAGAGCCCTTACCCTGCAAATCCTGGCGGCTCAGCTCCTGAACACCAAGAGCGCCTCTGCATTCGCGGTCACATGGCAGCATCCATCTATGTGGTGCTGTGCACCCATCTGCCCATGTGCCGCCTGCAGTGGGGCTTGAAATTGCAGTGGACTCAACTCCGACTTCCCTTATCCTGACAGGTTGTCCTCATGCCGAGCATGAAAAAAGACCTGCACTGGTGGCTAGAGCCAACTGTGCTCACAAAGGGAGCACCCCTCTGTCCACCGGCCCACCAACTGGTTCTCACCACGGATGCATCGAACAAAGGGTGGAGTGCCCACCTAGCCCAGGTTCAAACTCAGGGACTCTGGTCCAACTGGGAGAGGGCCCAGCAGATCGGTCTACTGGAACTTCGGGCCATCTGCAATGCACTGCGCACATTCGAGAGGTTCCTTCGGGGGAAAACAGTCATGATCCATATGGACAACCAAGTAGCGATGTTCTACATAAACAAAAAATTTTCTACATAAACAAAGTTCCTGGACATTATGCAAGGAAGTGGTGCAGATCTTGGAATGGGCGGAATGGCGTTCCATCGCATTTCAGGCGACTTACCTACTGGGGATAGAGAACTCCAGAGCAGTCAAGCTCAGCAGAATCTTCCACCCCCACGAATGGGAGCTTTGACAGGACATGGCAGAAAGACTCTTTCAAACTTGGGGTCTTCCTCGCGTCGATCTTTTTGCTACCAAGCACAACCGAAAAGTAAGGACTTTCTGCTCGGTTTACCCCAACACTGAGCTCCTAGCTCAGGACGCTTTCCTCATCTCTTGGATGGGGGAGGATCTCCTCTAAGCTTACCCTCCCATACCACTCATTTCCTGGACGATTCAAAAGTGCATCGAAGACATGGCCGATCTCATCCTCATAGCGCCGATGTGGCACAGACAACCGTGGTACGCCTATCTGATCCGTCTCTCCATCGACTGGCCCATCCCATTTTTATTGCAACTCCCTTCTGCTAGGTCTACCCCTTCTGCTAGGTCTACCCCTTCTGCTAGGTCAACTCCCTTCTGCTAGGTCTACCCTTCAACACCATCAAACCATTACAGATGGTACAGAATTCCGCTGCTAGAATCCTCACAAGTTCTAACAAAAAAGACCATATCACCCCAATCCTTCGTAACTTACATTGGCTTCCCATCAAACATAGGATACTCTATAAGATACTCACAATAGTACACAAAGCAATATACAATCTGGCTCCTATCATGCTAAGCACCCAACTTCAACCGCATACATCTTCTAGACCAATTAGAAGCGCATACAAAGGAACACTGCATGTCCCACAAGTAAAATCAGCATTGAGCAAACGAGCATTATCTTCAGCTGGACCCCACCAGTGGAACGCTCTCCCCCCAGATCTAAGACTAGAACCCAGTCATCAAGAGTTCAAAAAAAGACTGAAGACCTGGCTTTTCCAACAAGCCTTCCCAGATTCTCAATGATACTTAGACAGGAGGACCTCCTAAATACTAGGTATCCCTAAATTATCGACACCTCACCAATTCCTACTATCAGGACTCCACAACTGCTCAATCAATTTGAATCCATAAGTTCACTATATTATTCTTATTGTATCTATATGGTAGATTTGACAGGTCATCTCTACTACGTTAAATAGTTAAATTGTATATACATATTATATTATATTTATTATTACCATGTTAAATTGACATCCGGTTTTATTGTTCCTTATGTTCTACAGTTCTATGTAAAGCCCCCATCCGCTGTTGGGCAGTTCATCGTTTTATGTAAACCGGAGTGATTTGTAATTCCCACAAGAACTTCGGTATATAAAAATTAAAAATAAATAAATAAATAAATCCCTCTCTGTCACAGCGCAGACTTGCTCTCGCAGGAAGGAGGCTCCCTTCTTCACCCCGTCCACTCCTCTCTGCATCTCAAGTGTAGAGATTGAAAGGACGGTATTAAATCACCTGAACTTGTCTCTGCAAATTCAGGATATTCTAATTTCCTCCATGAGCGCACCTTCTCTTCTCTGCGGGAGGACGCTCCTGCTCTCCAAGAACTTTTCTCTGCACTCAACACTTTCATCTGGGGACTACCAGTCAGCAGGGCTAATTCATCTCTGCTTGTCTACATGAAAAAAGCCAGTTTGCTTACCATAAATAGTATTTTCCGGAGATGGCAGGATGAATTAGCCACACTGACCTGCCCGCCTCCCTGGACAGTCTCGCCCTGGTTCTTGGTAAGCTTTGAAATGGACTGAGAGCTGGGAGCTGTGCAGGAAACCACTCGCAGGCGCAAACATCAAAACTCTATGTGCTTGGAGAAGCTCCGCCACCTGGCCACCCGGAGGACATCCCAGACAGCAGGGCTAATTCATCCTGCTACCTACGGAAAATACCGTTTACGGTAAGGAAACTTGCTTTTCTCACAGGACGTAATGGCATCAGATTCTTCCTCCAGCCACACTGTGATAGTGCAGAATTCCACTTCACACGCTGGTGCACAAATGTTTACTTCCTAAACCTTCATTTTCCAGCTCCCTCGATCTCCAGCTGCAGAGTGACCCGTAACGCAGATTCCAAGTCAGCCATCGTCTCCTGGACTGTGCCACAGGGTGCTGTCATCACTGGATTTCAAGTCCAAATGCAGGGCCCAGCACTGAGCCGGGCTGCGGGGGACTGGCAGCTCCTGCAGAACTTGAGCAGTGCTGACCGCTCCTACCTAGTGTCTGGCCTCCAGCCCTCAGCGACCTATACCTTCAGGGTTGTGCCCCAGATGGGAAGCATGCAAGGGACGCCCTCCAGCTCACAGACTGTGGCCCCAGGTGAGTGGATGCTGGCAGGGGAAGGTCTCTTTGTCACAGGATTATTCAGTCTGGCTCACTAAGAGCTCCTCTGTGGTCAGGGGCTTGTTTTGGCATATGCGAGGTATCGGAGAGTTGGGGGTCAGGTAACCTAGCAACCAGCTTTTCAAAACCCTTGCCCCTAAATCCTGCATGCCTTCTATCACACCTCCACCTCTACGCTGATCCCTTCTCTCCAGCCCCTGTCTCACATTCCTCGGTCAGTAACTCCTCTGGCCCTCTCCAACTCTTCCTCACCTACTCTAGCCACTCTCTCCCTTCTCCACGCTGCAGCCAGTCCCCCTCCCCAGCCAGGCACCCTCATCACCCTCCAGGTCATTATTTCCCCCTTTCAACTGCTGTTGCTGTCACCAATTGGAGCTGGCAGGAGGAGAAAGAGAAAGCCGCAGTGCCGAGTCGTACCCCATCTTCCTTCTCTGTTGCCAGAACTGCAGTAGTGCTTTGAACCACAAGGGACGTCGTAGCACCGCGCAGCTTCTCCATCAACAAACAGGATTACATCGGTCATAAATGGTGGGTGACATTATGGTCCCAGCTCTAAGCATTTGTGGGGGAGTTGCTGGGCACAGTCACTGTCTCGTGAGCCCCTCGGTCTTTCTTCGTCTGAGCTACCGCTTGCATGGTTTACACCCCAGAGTTCTGAAAGAATTAAAAAATGAAATTGCAGATAGGTTACAAATTACTAGTAATACATCATTAAAATCATGCATTATACCCTAAGACTGGAGGTTGGCAATGTAACGCCGATCTTTAAAAAGGGCTCCAGGGGTGATCCGGAAAACTACAGACCAGGGAGCCTGACTTCAGTGCCAGGAAAAATCAAGGAAACTATTCTAAAGATCAAAATCTCAGAGCATATAGACAGACATGGTTTAATGGGACACAGCCAGCATGGATTTACCCAGGGCAAGTCTTGCCTCACAAATCTCCTACATTTTTTTGAAGGAGTTAATAAACATGTGGATAAAGGTGAACCGGTAGATGCAGTGTATTTGGATTTTCAGAAGGCGTTTGACAAAGTCCCTCATGAGAGGCTTCTAGGAAAAGTAAAAAGTCATGGGATAGGAGGCGATGTCCTTTCATGGATTGCAAACTGGCTAAAAGACAGGAAACAGAGAGTAGGATTAAATGGTCAATTTTCTCAGTGGAAAAGGGTAAACAGTGGAGTGCCTCAGGGATCTGTACTTGGACTGGTGCTTTTCAATATATTTATAAATGATCTGGAAAGGAATAGGACGGATGAGGTTATCAAATTTGCGGATGACACAAAATTATTCCAATTTTTTAAATCACAAGTGGATTGTGATAAATTTCAGGAGGGTCTTGTGAGCTGGAAGATTGGGTGTCCAAATGGCAGATGAAATTTAATGTGGATAAGTGAAGGTGATGCATATAGGGAAACATAACCCTTGCTGTAGTTGCACGATGTTAGGTTCCATTTTACACAGGTCAGCCTTGACTGGTTGAGGAAACCCACTCTGCAACCCAAGTCCTTCCTGCCGCCTCCCTCCCCACTCTGTCCTACAGCTAACAGGGTCGGAGCGTGGAGAAAAGAGCTACCCTGCTTCCTAATCCCAACCCCTCTCCTCCTGCTCTTTCTCCCCAGTCCCAGGCAACTTGTAGGGGATGGCAACAGAGATTTCACAAGTGCTTGCAGAGAAATCGCCGACTGTCTGGTTCAGACCTCCAGCCCTGACTCTGTGCTGCCTATTTAATTCATTTTAAGAGTTTATAAGCCACCTTATCCTAGGGTCAAGGAGGCTTACAAAAGAAACATTCATAAACAGCGGTGCTTACAAAAGGAGGAGCAGCCTAGTGGTTAGAGCAGTGGCTATGAACCAGGGGACCAGGGTCCGAGTCCCGGTGTTGCTCCTTGTGACCTTGGGCAAGTCACTTTACCCTCCGTTGCCTCAGGTACAAAATTAGACTGTAAGCCCTCCGGGGACAGGGAAATGCCTACAGTACCTGAATGTAATGCACTTTGAAGCGCTGTGAAAAGTGGAATATAAATAAATAAATAAATAAATAAAAATGAACGGAGGACATTGGTTAACAATGCTGCCAACCCCGCCCCTCTCACAAATGGGGCTTTCTAGAAGCGTTAGCAAAACCTAAGTAATTCCTTGGCTATCTGCTGGATTTGTAGACGTCCAAGCACAGTCATATTTAACTCTTTTCTTTTCCCCCCCTCTGGTAGTTTCCCAGGGCCTCAGCGCTGGCGCCATTGCTGGGATTGTGATTGGTTCTGTCTTCGGGGCTCTCCTACTCATCGCGCTTCTGGTCCTCCTCATCTGCTGTGTCCGGAAACAGAAAGGTGAGTTTGGCCCTGTCACCTCGCGCTTCCTTCAGAGCTGGAGAACGTTCGGCCTCCGTTTCCCCGCTTCCCTCCTTCACCTCTTCTAACCTTGGACCTGTGGGCGAGTCGCGCTCTCTCTCCTGTTGCCTCAGGTGCCCCGGGGTAAAACCAGGACTGGATCGGTCTGCTCTTGATGGCATGGAGCTTCAGGACTATCCCTCATGCATGAATGAAGAAAACCTTCTTTACTGTTTTGATTTTTTTTTTTTTTTTTGTAGGCAAAAGCAAGGAAGTCCCGCCTAATCCTCAGGCTGTAAGGCACCCGCAGTCTCAGCTGGTGAGTGTCTCCAGAAGGCTTGCTTTGGAAAGACACAGGATTAATGGCTAAACGGCTTAAGGCTCGCTCTTTACCTGCTGTATGGATCTGGGATAAACATGGGGCATTCTGCTTTGTATACTCACGAGGGGGCTGATGCAGTACCGTCCACAGTGGCCAGTGCACAGCTTAACATGCAATTGGATACGACTTTGGAAGCACATCCATAATCCCTGACGCAATACAGGGATTAGCGCATCCAAAACGCAGGTCCAAATCATCACGGAACTAATTATCCCTCATCACATGTAAATTCCATGTAGATGAGGGATCCACGCGATGCAAAAAGAATTTCTCAAACAGCCAATGTGCCCCTTGCAACGCAACAAATTTTACACCAGCTCGGGGCTGGCATAAAGGTCTGCCGCACTCAGGGATGCATTGAAAAGAAATCCTGCTTTCTGTGATTCCTCCTAATAGTATCGTAGCGATACTAAGTAGGAGGAGACAAATAAAACAGATTTAGTTTAAAAAAAAAAAAGTTTTTGAAAAACAAAAAAAAAAAATTCTGGACGCCTAATGTACGCACACAAGATCTACGGTCCAGGCCGCGCACCTGGTGCGAGTCTATGCCGGCAGTGGGGGAGAACGGACGTGCATAGATTGAGTGTCCTCAACCCGCTTGACAGCCACCTCTCCTGTGAGCCTGATGCCGAGGAGGCGCTAGGGACGCAAACATTTTCCCTAGCGCCTCCTTTTTTTTTTTCGCGACCTCCCTCTGCATCGCACGCCCAGGAGAGGTGGCTGGGTGCGCGCTAGGAAAACGGGCGCTCAGCACCGGGTGCCTGTTTTCTGCGCACAAATATTGCATCGGCCCTCGCTGTCTTATGTTGTCCCAGCGCTGCCTGAAGTTGCAGAGGGATCAATGCAATAAGCTGCCGTAGGCTTAAATGCATATTTTTGTGTGCGTGATTTTACTCCTGATTTAATAAGGATTTTAGTGCACACATCCATGTAAATCCCATGTTAATGAAGGCATTAGCTATTGCTCCCCAATCTAGGGAGGTGCATTAATGACCCGAAGGCGTAACTCATACACTTTTAACTCTGGAAATTTAACTTCTGGGTCAGATGTTTGGGGCTAGTATTAGTCTACGGTGTGGTGCCAGAGTGGTCCTGAGCGTGGGCTCCTGGACGCGGGTCTTCCAGGTCCAGGGGGGACCACCACAGCTAGGAACGCTGGCCTGGAGTCATGCTGGCAAAACCTCATTGACTAATACTAGCCCCAAAAATGTGTGAGCATCCTCTGACCCAGGATGCTCTAAGTTTAAACAAAAATATGAGCTAAGGACTGGGGAACCTGAGGAGCCTTCTACCTCGGGGCTCCTGAGCTAGAGGAGTTCTGCCCTGCGGCCTCCCCCCCATCCTCTAATTCCCCCTCCCCCCCCCCCAGCTAAGTTCACTTTATTTATTTATCTGTATAAAAGGGTTTCTGTTCCACCAAATTCAACAACATTGATAGGGATCTGCAGGCCAAGTAATTTCATTTTATTTGGTTTTCATTTCCTGAACTGAAACCACGCCAGAACAAAAAAAAAAAACAAAACCCTGAAAGAAGCCGTCCCAAGGCTTTCTAACCTCCCTTCTCATCTCCTTCCTGCCCCGAGGAGATGTGAAGGGAGAGAGGGACCGATAACCGAATTTCCCTGGCTTGCAGGGACAGGAAAACTCTGGCCATGTCAGACTCTGCGCTGAAAGCTGTCCGGAGTATTGTGTTTGCCTCGCAGCTCACACAGCCGAGACAGCTCACTAAGAGAAGCTAGATTGGATATTGGATGATAGCTGGAAGGATCCATTAACGGTGATGTATGCTTTTTTTAAAGCTGACCAAACTGTAGCGCTCTTAAGTGTATCCAGGATAGAGCTTGCAGCAAATGAGGAATTAATAAAATGTGTTAAAGCACTAAGCAGGGTCTGCCTCAGGGCCCACGGGAAGAGGAGAGGAGAGGAGCTGGATTTCCGCTGCATTCATCAATCCCGGACTTCTGAAAGTCTGGCCAAAGCGTGGGAAGAAATATCAGATAAAGGAGAGGAGGCCATAGAGGACGGAAGAGTAGAAATGTAACGGGAATACAAACCGGTAAATGCCTCGCAATCCTCTAACCTTAGGGTTATCTACTAAATTCCTTACTGCGCTAAAAGAAATTCAGGCGGCTGATTTAAGAACATAAGAACATAAGAAAATGCCATTCTGGGTCAGACCAAGGGTCCATCAAGCCCAGCATCCTGTTTCCAACAGTGGCCAATCCAGGCCATAAGAACCTGGCAAGTACCCAAAAACTAAGTCTATTCCATGTAACCATTGCTAATGGCAGTGGCTATTCTCTAAGTGAACTTAATAGCAGGTAATGGACTTCTCCTCCAAGAACTTATCCAATCCTTTTTTAAACACAGCTACACTAACTGCACTAACCACATTCTCTGGCAACAAATTCCAGAGTTTAATTGTGCGTTGAGTAAAAAAGAACTTTCTCCGATTAGTTTTAAATGTGCCCCATGCTAACTTCATGGAGTGTCCCCTAGTCCTTCTACTATCCGAAAGAGTAAATAACCGATTCACATCTACCCGTTCTAGACCTCTCATGATTTTAAACACCTCTATCATATCCCCCCTCAGTCGTCTCTTCTCCAAGCTGAAAAGTCCTAACCTCTTTAGTCTTTCCTCATAGGGGAGTTGTTCCATTCCCCTTATCATTTTGGTAGCCCTTCTCTGTACCTTCTCCATTGCAATTATATCTTTTTTGAGATGCGGCGACCAGAATTGTACACAGTATTCAAGGTGCGGTCTCACCATGGAGCGATACAGAGGCATTATGACATTTTCCGTTTTATTCACCATTCCTTTTCTAATAATTCCCAACATTCTGTTTGCTTTTTTGACTGCCGCAGCACACTGAACCGACGATTTCAATGTGTTATCCACTATGACACCTAGATCTCTTTCTTGGGTTGTAGCACCTAATATGGAACCCAACATCGTGTAATTATAGCATGGGTTATTTTTCCCTATATGCATCACCTTGCACTTATCCACATTAAATTTCATCTGCCATTTGGATGCCCAATTTTCCAGTCTCACAAGGTCTTCCTGCAATTTATCACAATCTGCTTGTGATTTAACTACTCTGCACAATTTTGCATGTGTTTATATTCATTATCATTTATTTAATTCATGCCTTTCCTGCTAGAGTGTTAGAGACAGTAGGATAGGTTACAGTCTTAGGGATCATGAATATACTTGTGGCTAATTAACTAATTACCTTGTACAAGCAGATTGCATGATAAAGTACAATTTCATAGCCATATCAAAAGCTACTTTATGGGAGGGCATGGCAGCTCTGTATTGCACTTTAACCATCGGCTCTCTGGGCCTAAGCTCAATATGCCGGGCTGCTCTTTTCGATGTTCCAGTCCCAAAGCACTGATGAGATAGTTCTTTAAGGTACCTGATAGCCCATGCCAGGGAATCATCAGGATGATCAAAGATGGATGCACTCGAATCCTGTGATGCTTACATTTATTCAACTCTGTCTAACCTCCAAACAGCTTAGAGGGGGTGGACAGGTTAATGGCCTTCTCGGTTGGCAATTTTGGTTAAGGTAAAACAAAGTAAGAAATGATCCATCCACCCTGTCTGCTCAGCTGCGAGCCCCTAAACACAGTCACGCGAGTCTGAGACGAATATGGCTGGCATCGTTGGCTGGTTGGCTAATTAACTGGGACATGACCAAAAGAGACAAGGCCATCATAAACTCATCTGAATGTTAAAGTCACTGACTACCAAGTTATCAGAATCTCACTGAACAGTGGTAATAGTTTCTGGAAAAGAGTTGGCGAGGCCTGGAGGACAGTAAACCAGGCATAAAGTCTACAATTTGGGTCTAATAGTCTTTCAGCATCATGTTGAAAGCTACCAGGCACGCACAGAAGTGTAAGTCTGCTATAAGTGAGAATAGCACCTTCACCCCTCTTATCCTCACACCCCTGTACCCTGCCCCTGAGTGCCAGCATTTTAATATATCCTCTATGTCAATTGTATCATCTAAAAATAAGGCAACTTTTGTTCCTTGCTGAATGAGCGTTCAGGTACCCAATCATCAGACCAGGATGGGTGAGAAAGTTAATGGCAGCAGGGCTTCTGAATGAAGGTGGAGAGGCCGAGCACTGGTGGGGCAAGGGTCTGCCTCAGGAGACTTTACCGTAAAGCAGTAAAGCTGTGCTTTCCCCATACCTACAGTCATGGAGCTAGAATAACTACAAGTACAGCTCGAAACCTCAAGCAACAAGGCCAACCGAGCCCAGCATAAGACGTAAAAAAACCAAAACACCCAAGAACTTAGCAAAGGTGCGCGCGAACGAGGACAGGGTGAAAGGGTGCACCTGACGTGTCTAGAGCACCTTTACTGCAGGCTGCTCGTACTGGGGCAATGGAGTAAGGCTGAGCACGCGTGTTTTACTGACGTGGGGGCACCTTTTTGTGCCGGCATGCATGTTTTAACCTCTGATGCATTTGTATAGCATTGGCTTACTGTGTCAGGCGTTAACATATATATTTTTCCCAGCACGTGAATAAAGAAAATGTGCAGTGAAGTTTAGGGCACATTTTATTATTTCGGCCCCAGAGTAGCTAGGAGGGTTAGTAAAAGCGCCAGAAATCTCTCTGTCCCAATTCTCTCCCCCCCAGGCCATTTGAATAAAGAAAATGAAAAATCAACCACAAAATAATCCATGAAACTGAACTGTAGGTAAAGAAACCCAGATGACATACAGATCTTGTTACCTATTACAGATTCTTTATCGGCTGCACTGAAATTATGGGACATGTATTTCAAGTCAATCAAACAGCTCCTTATGCATATGTCTCTTTCATTGAATGACTCGAAAACAGAAATCTTATTCATTAGCAACAAGATTACAGAGAAAATAGAGGCTGATTTTGTAGCTCACTCCCAATCTCATAAGATTGTACGTGAAGTAAGAGACTTGGGTTTCATTCTTGATTCTGAGCTAACCATGAAACCTTCAATAAAGTCAATTATAAAAGATGGCTTCCACAAACTAAGAGTGCTAAGAAAATTGAAGCCTCTGTTGCATTTGAATGATTTTCGAATAGTCTTGCAGGCCCTAATATTACCAAAATTAGAATACTGCAATGCGCTACTGCTGGGGGTTCCCTCATCAACTATCCGTCCCCTACAATTGTTGCAGAATGCGGCCGCGCGATTGCTGTCCAATATAAATAGGTATGACCATGTTTCTCCAGTGTTGATGAAGTTACATTGGTTGCCAGTCCAGTCCCGCATTCATTATAAATGTCTTACCTTAATTCACAAAACCATATATGGTAGTAATACTGAATGGCTTAACGCTTCATTGTGTATTCACGTCCCAGTTTGAAATTTAAGATCACTTGGGCAAGCTTTACTACCAATTCCATCACCCAAATTGGCCCATTTGGGTTCTGTGAGAGAAAGGGCATTGTCCTTGGCTGGACCTGGGATGTGGAACTTCCTTCCGGTCGAAATTCGTCTTGAGGAGAATATTAATAGTTTTAAAAAACAGATAAAGACCTGGCTTTTTCAACAGGCTTTTAATTAGGCCAACTGATTCTTCTCTTCCTCTTCACATTACTTAAGGGGTAATTAGAAGGAGATATAAAAAACCCTAAGGGTTTAGAGGAGTCGAAGAGTGTAAAAATGATAGAATAAGGGAGGTATAGGCCAGGGTAAAGAAGGGTGATGAAGTTTGAAGGGTTTTATTTTTAAAATTTTTTTTAGCTATTAAGATTTTCATTTTGTTTTATATGTTTTTAAATTTAATGTGACATTATTTTGTATTTGATTTAACTATGTAAATCATTAGTGAGATATGTGTTTTATGGGTTATGGATTTTTGTGAATTTTGCTACTGCAAATTCTAATATTGTTAACCGCCTTGATATTAACTTGAAAGTCGGTATACAAAGTTAAATAAATAAATAAATAAATAAATGATAGGAGCAGCAGCAGCAGAGTCCATGTTCTGCTCCTTGGAGCAGCAAGCGCTAGGGTTTGGTGCAAAGTCAGTGCTGGAAGTCCCTGGGGGAAGGGCGTCCCTCAGCCCCCAGTGGCCGTTCTGTAGGTAAACATGGACCTCTGTGGCCCCTGGCCAAGGACCCCATCACTGCAATGGCTGAGCTAGACAGGGGAGATACAAACTGGGGGAGAGTCCAGATGTGTGCACATGCTGGCTCTTAGCGCTGCAGCCCCGATAGCAGCCTATTGGGGAGGGGGGGGGGGTGGAACAACACAATTTTATTTTAAATGCCAAGAATTAAAAAAAAAGAAAATGCAAATGTTAAAAAAAAGGTAAACATAAAAAGCGGATTGTACATTTAATGTTAAGGGAGTCCGTATTCAGTTACTGGCTGGATGACAAAGTTAGCCAGATACGCATCCGGCTGGCTGTGGATGGGATTATGCAGTGGTGCAACCACACTTGAAGGTAGCCAAAGAACTTGCCCGGCTAACTCTGGTCATGGCAAAGACTAGTCCTGAAGTTAGCCAGCTAAAGCTGTCTTTAGGATAGCCAGCTAACCTCAGGACTGCTCTCGTGATTATTTCTGCAGGGTTAGCAGGATGAAGCTATCTTTAGAACGATAGATTCAGCTGGGTACATTGACACGTGCTACGCTCACCATAAGGAAAAACCGGACTTTGAAGCTATTGGGTGGGATGGGAGTCGAGGGGTGGAGGGCTTCGGGCGAAATCTGATAGTTTGTGATTAATAAATATTCTATTTCGCATGGGCTGGGACGTGAATATCTGCTCATGGCATTTGCTGTGTTATTTTGTAATAGATTTAAACATAAGATAGCCGGATAACTTCAGGTGCGATTGCACCATTGCATATCCAGCTCCACAGTCGGCGCTTGGTTGTGTTCAGTGGAAGCAGTTTAATCACATTCAATAAATAATGAGAAGAAGACTATTGAAATAAAAAAAACTAAAACAGCCGAGCTGTGGCACAGGGCGACGAGCTTGATCTCCGCCAGGGAACTCCTTCTCTCAGAGGCGGCCTTCCTTCAGGGCCAGCGAAGGCATCTGAATGCCAGGCTGCCCATCCCGATGGAGAGAAGACCAAGATTGGTGGAATGCCAAGTATGGACATACAAAACCGAAAAAATAAAGTAAATGCAATAGATACCCATGTAAGAGAGAAAGCATTACAAATGGGCTGGCCCAGTGGTTCAGTGGAAGGTTTGATCCTCAGGTCGGCCGCAGCTGGGGATTCTGCAGAGGCCGCGTTCAGAGCCTCCTGGGGCGGGGGAGGAGAGGAAGTGGTGGTCATTGCGTAAGGTGGCATTTAGTAGCTGGATTCAGTACCCATGATTGCAGGCTCTGGGCAGAGCCCCCCGGCCCAGGATCATCACTACAATGACCAGACTACAATGTAAGCTGGGAGGGGATACCCAATGGGCAGTAAAATCCCTGGGTATTTGCAAGTGAAGGCTCGTGGCACCAGGATCCCAAATCAGCTGGAGACCTAGAAGAGCAGGAGGAAACTACCAGGTCACAAAGACCAACAAATTGAAACTTTGAACAGTTATAATAACATCTAACAATGAGCGGGGAAGGAAGAAGCAGCAGGTCAGAGCCAGCTGACCAGTACTGCCCCATCATTTGCATATTTACATTTATTTATTACTTCTGTTTTTCATTTAGAGCCCTAGTAATGGGAAGCCTCAGAAGAGTCCCATTGGTGCTTCCGACTCCCCCGCGGGACCTGACTTCAGTTCTGCCTTCTTTACCTACAGAAGGTCTTCCATCTCTCTGTACTCTGCCAGCTTGGTAAGTGCTGCCTCGCGCCTCTGGCCAGACAGGAGTCAGTGACGTAGAGAGAACATTCCCAGCGTAGAAGACTCACCTAATGCTTGGTGGTCATGGCAAAGATGTTTCTGGAGATGATACTGGTGGTGGTGGGGACATCCTTGGCAGTGGTGAGTTTGCTGACCATAGAAGTGATGATGATGATGATGCTGGTGGCACTGGTGATGGTACTGGTGAGTATGGTGCTGGAGATGATGCTGGTGGGGACATCCTTGGCAGTGGTGAGTTTGATGACCATAGTAGTGATGATGATGATGATGCTGGTGGCACCGGTGATGGTACTGGTGAGTGTGGTGCTGGAGATGATACTGGTGGTGGTGGTGGTGGTGGGGACATCCTTGGCAGTGGTGAGTTTGATGACCATGGTAGTGATGATGATGATGCTGGTGGCACCGGTGATGGTACTGGTGAGTATGGTGCTGGAGATGATACTGGTGGTGGGGACATCCTTGGCAGTGGTGAGTTTGATGACCATAGTAGTGATGATGATGATGCTGGTGGCACCGGTGATGGTACTGGTGAGTATGATGCTGGAGATGATACTGGTGGTGGTGATGGGGACATCCTTGGCAGTGGTGAGTTTGATGACCATAGTAGTGATGATGATGATGATGCTGGTGGCACCGGTGATGGTACTGGTGAGTATGATGCTGGAGATGCTGGTGCCCTTCTTGGTTAGGATAGGGCCAACCACAACCGTTGGGAGCTGGCAGTGAGAGCGATGATTGTGATGTGGCTGGCAAGTCTGGTAGCGATGGTGAGGAGCAAACTAATGGGAGTGGTGGGGATCATAATAGCAGCGGAGGGTAACAATTTATCAACAAAATTGCTACTTAATCTCATTGGACTCAATATTAACAATAATCTGTCTAGCAGGGTCATTCATCAAAATGCGTTATGGCATTATTTGTCTTGCAAATTTTGAAAATGTAGTCAAAGGGGAAGAGTATGGGTGGTGTTTATGAAAAGAAGGGTTGTTTAACATTGCGTGTGATACGGCACATATATTTGTCATCTATTTATACCACTGTAGGAGGGTCAACTAGTAACCCGAGGTGAAGTTTTGGTGGCGGTCTAGGGTTTGGGGGCCAGTTTTACATGCACAGTCAGAGGAATGAAGAGCACAGTACACATCAGTGAAGATTTGGAGTGAGGAAAGGTGCACAAAGATGAGATTTGTACAGTGTACTCTCGCCCTAGCTTGATGCACTCTCTACCTAGGCGCTATCAAGCTAGGGCGAGAGTACATTCTACAAATCTCATCTCTGTGTACCTTTCCTCACTCCAAATCACTTCAAATCTTCACTGATGTGCTGTTTGTACCTTTGACTGTGCATGTAAAACTGGCCCCTAAACCCTAGACTGCCACCAAAATATTATTATAGCAAAATGATGAACCTAGGCCTATGTAAGTTGGCTGGATAAGACTTATCCGGCTAATTTACATGGGATATTCAGCAGTACAGCTATGCTACTGAATATCCATGTACAAATTGCTACATAGCCAGATAAGTCTTATCCGGCTATGCTAACGGGATAAGTAATGCCACACCATTACACCCAGTGCCTACCCTTGAGTTATCCAGCTATCTGCTAGCCGGATACTCAGCCGCCATCACATAGCCAGATAAGTCCTACTAATCCGGCTAAGTAGCTTTTGAATATTGGGCTCTTTATGTGTTGAGATGAATATAGCTCCATTGATTGCTCTACTGGAAATAGAACCACAGGGAATGTATCTTACCATGCCAGATGTTCTCCTCCATGATTTCTCTCCTTTTTCTTTTTTAGCCTTCTAATGGCAGTATTAGAAATGGAAACCACTCAGCTTTCAATGGGTCCCAGCAGCCCACCAAAAGTAGATCTGTCACACACGTGTGACCAAGCCAAGAATGACCAAAAGAACAAGGACAGCCTTATGAAAGCCGCCATGGGAGGGAAGAGTCCGGAAGATCACCTGGGACCACACAACAGTCAGGGACTCGTCGTCTTGCCTCACATCAGATTTCAAGAGAACTATGGACTGTAAAAACCATTTTAAATGGTGATTTTACAGCTGGCATCAGAAATGTTTTTGTTCTAAAAAAAAAAAATTAGAACAGATATCGGAACAGCTGTGAAAAATCTCTTTGCCCGGAAAAGTCTGTTTGACAGGAAGACATCCATTAAGTGGATTGATGGCCCTACTGCTCTTTATGCATCAGTATGAATTTTTACAGGATCGTATGCAAAAAGCTGCTAGTCATTCTGGGTACTAAACTGCAAACCTCTATTTTTTTAATTATTATTTTTGTATTTTTTGACCTGAAAGTTGTATTTCTGCTCCATTGGGTTTCCAGGTCGGTCGGAACCAGGTGCCATGAGCTTCATTTGAAAGTACCTGGGTCCTTTCCCTTATTTTGTAACCCTCCACGTCCCCCAGCCATGGTGCCGATGGCTCTGGCCGGAGTCCGGCTATTGTGGACCGGACGTCTGGCCGCTGGGTGCTACTGTCGAGTGATGACCAAGGCTCCCCCACGTGCAGCATCAGCCCCGAGTCGAGCTGGAGAACGGAAAACCCGATGCAGAAATTGAAACCAGGGCATCACAGATCTGGCCAACACTTTTTTTTTTTTTAATTTAAAGACATCCTCATTCAGAAATCACAGGTCCCCGCTGTTGGCAGGCGTAGCTGGCTGGAGCAGAGCCCCTACTGGAAGTTCACCATTACCAGCCAACATTCCCCTTAGGTTGAGCCCTTGGGTGCTGGGGCCGGGGCCGGGGCCGGCTGGTGTTAGGTGTGGGCCTCTGTGAAGATGATGATCCGTTGATGTGAAGACGTTGCAGGCCAGCATGGGGAAAGAAGCAAAGTCGGGGCAGGCAGCGATCAGGCACGGACCAAGTTCAGACTGTAGTCGGAGGCAGGCAGAGTTTGGAGGGTGGTGTTGTAATCCAAGTGGGGTTGAGGTCCAGTCCGAGGGTCAAGCCAGAAATCCAGTCCAGGGGGGATGGAGAACAAAGAGGAAGATGGAGGACCACAGGAGCAGGAGACACTGAAGATAGACAAGGGGAGATGGGCCATGAGGACAAGAACTGAAGAAGAACCAGATTGCCATCAGGAACAGGAATGAGACGCAGGAACCCAGGAGCACACAGTAGGAACAGAAACCAGGAGCAAGAATCAGGAAAGTGGAGGCAAAGCACTTCTCGAAGCAAGATGACCTGTTGCTGAGGCACTGGAAGGGGGTCAGCCTCTGCCTCTTGTAGGGCTGACTGGGTGATGTCATCAAGGAGCGCCCGCCTGCCCATCCCTGCCACTGTCCCTTTAAAGCTGGGGGAATCTGCCATGCACACGCCTAGGAGGAGCTGGTGAGCGGGCATTGCGGAAGGCAGGCAAAGCTCGGCACCCTGCCACAGGTCATGTCGGTCTGCACCAGTATGGCCGTCAGTCGCGCAGAGGAGTGAGGTCTCGGGCTGAGGAGAGCAGGGGGAGCATAGCAGACAGCTGCGGTGAGAAGAGGAGGGGCCAGGCCGGCATCTGGGAGGCAGGTGAGAGCAGCGGTGCGTGGCCATGCCACACGGACCCGCCAGTCGTGACGCCGGATAACTTTACCTTGATATTCAGCAGGAAAACCACTCGGCTAACTTTAGGATGGGGTTTTTTCGGATCAGATGTACCCAGCCAAAATGTAACCATGTCCCTGGAACCCCTCCACCCAGACAAAATTCTGTGGGGAACTGGGCAAGTTTTTAGTTTTTATCTTTTTGACTGGATAACTTGCACAGTTACCCAGATCAAGCCTTTGAATATCGACCTCGGCAAGTTTTCAAGTGAATCTGCTTGTGATTTGCCTTGATTTTTTTTTTTGTGAATGAAATCGTACAGGGGAGAAGAGTGGATAACCTGGTTGTTAGAGCAATAGGCTTGGAAGCAGGAGATCTGGGTTCAAATCCTGCCTCCACATGTAAGCTGCAACCTCCTATATCCCATTGCCTCGGGTATCCTCTTCGTGTGAGCTCCTGGAGCAGGGACTCGGTGTACCTACGTCTAATTTCTTCTACAGTACCCTGCTTTAAGTGCTGTATCCATGCCCCAAACACATAATACTGTACAAATCTCATATATTTTTTTGACAAATAGCATTTTATTTTATTCAGATTTTTCCACAATAGATTGTACTAATACATTTTGTACAGAGAAGCGGCTCGTTGCAGTTACTGTGTTACTGTTATGGCTTGGGAAGGGCAGCGCCGGATCAAAGCCCAGGATCCAGTTCCTACAATAAAGTGGTTTTTCAGGCTTTGTGGACATCTGCCGGGGGAGGGGACCACACCCACATTGGGACAAGATGTTATTCCTAGGGGGATGGGGGGGGGGGGGGGGGGGGTCCAGTGTGAAGAAAGGGGATCCCCTTGGCTGAATAAACAAAATATAAATCAGTTCATTGCAGCTCCCATTAACTCGGCCCCCCTTGCCAGTGAAAACCTCCTGCCCACACAGAGGAGGGAGCAGTGCCCTTGGGAGAAGAGAGGAGTGGCCGGGGGGGGGAGGGAGTAGGGCAGCTAGAGCCTGACCAGGGGAGGAGGGTAGCAAGGGGTGTCAGGGTCTTGCCCAAAAGGAAAGGCAACGGAAGGGGGAAAAACAAACGACGAGCCTTGGTGAGGTGAACCTGTAGTAAGGGTGTGAGTGGGGGGGTGAGGCTACGATTTCCCTGCTCCCCCCGCAGCTCGCTGACTGCAGGATACGTGCCCTCAGCTCATGGCTCCCTCTCCTCCACGGCTCTCTTCCACCTCCTGGCACCTCACAGCCCCTCGTTCATCACCTGTGCCCTCCACAACCAAGCCGCCGGGGAGCAATGCGACGCTATGGCCACTGTCGCTCACCCTCGCCCCCATCGCTCACCCTCGCCCCCGTCGCTCACCCTCGCCCCCGTCGCTCCCCCTCGCCCCCGTCGCTCACCCTCGCCACTGTCGCTCACCCTCGCCCCCGTCGCTCACCCTCGCCCCCGTCGCTCACCCTCGCCACCGTCGCTCACCCTCGCCACCGCTCCAGCCACGGCCCTGGGGAGCGATGGAGACTGGATGGGGAGCGAGTGGAGGGAGAAACCAGGCAGGCCCAGGAAAGAAATGATGATGTGGTCAGGGGTGGCCTTGGACCTCAGGGAGCTGATAATACCAGAGAGGAGCCCGGAGGTGGGTGGCCTGGATGAAAAGCGCCGGTAGGCTGCCCACCTGTGATCGTCTGCCCTTTGCATTCTTAACGGCTATGAAGGCAATTTTGGAATGGCTGCCAGTGCTTTGAAGGACCTGTACACAATTTTTTTTGTTTTTTAATTTAAACCGGTTTTTATTATTTTGATAAAATATAACATAAGGAAAGTGGTGTGATTCTGAGCCACTCTCCGATATAGGAAGTGACAGAGAATACACAGATTCCATAATCTTCCCAAGACCTCCTTCCCTCCCCCTCCCCCATTCCCCCAGAAACCCTTGCAGAGTCCGGGGTCCACATATGAAGACAGAAACATTCATCAGGCCAAAAAATACAAAGGGGAAATAAACAAATAAAAAAACTCGGTCCTGGAAAATCAAGATGTAGTTCCTCATTGAGAACCGAACTACGGCCACGCTGTGGAAGAGATTGTGAATAGACGTCCCACGCATCGAGAAAGCGCTTTCTGTGGCGCGCAGAAAGTCTCATCGCTGCTGCATCCAGGAGCAATTGCGCCAGGTCCAGCATGAAGGAGGAGATAAGTCTCGGCCGGCGCAGTAAAACAACTTTCTTCCCCACCTTTCGAATTAGCAAGCGGCTTCCCCTACCATGAATGCGTAATGCAGAAATGCAACCAAAGAGGGGGACACAGGAATAGAGACCCCCGATAAGGCCTCCAGGTACCGAACCTGTTTAACCCCCATATTATGAATAGTGGGGCATTCCCAAAAAGCATGGGACAAGGTGCCCCGTGCGTTCCCACAACGCGCACAGGCTGGGGACAAAGAGATTCGTAGGCGAAAGGCTCCCGCGCCGAAATGTAACTCCTGCGCAAACATTTGTATTGCATTTCTCTGAAGTACGAACTCACCAAGATTTGGGAAATCCGCTTGAACCCCGCTTTAATTATATACGCATTAACCGTAAAGACCCCATCGCCATTCCATCTGTGCACCAGAAGAGAACAAGGATCCACCACAGTCAGCTGTCTGAGGCGCTTATAATATTGTGACAGCGAAGGCACCTGCTCCTTCTCAAATGAAAAAATAGTATCCAGGGCATGGAAACGAGAGGCGGGGAGAGAGCCCACACAATGCTGCAATTGCAAATAAGGAAATACCTCTGTAATAGGAATGGCCTAACGCTCCCGAAGGTCGGAAAACGACACAATTGTACCTCCCGCAGTCAGGACATGACCCAACAGATGGATTCCCTTCGCACGCCATCTCTGATGTGCTACAGTTTGGGAGCCCGGGGTAAAATCAGGGTTTCCCTGGACGGGCAAAAAATAGGCGCAGATGCTTGGGATCAGCAACAAACGCGTGAGTCGAACCCAGGAGGTCCGAATGGGTCTGGTGAGTGCATTTTGCACCAAAAACGTGGGGAACGCTGCAGCCGGGGCCTGTAGAACAAATTTAAGGGAGAAGGAGGCGGTTATTTCTACATCTGCTGATAGACTGATGACAGTGGACGTATCCAGCAATCAGTCTCTCATCAGGCGAAGATTGCTAGCTAAATGATAAAGAGCTAAATCAGGGACTCCTAAGCCCCCCCTCCCCCATCGCTCGTGCATCCACGCCAGCGGTACCCGAGACTCCCCCCCCTTCCAATAAAAGCGACGCTGTGCCCTGTCCAATTGTCTTAGCTCCACCATACGTAGGTGCATGGGTAGGTTCTGAAAAAGGTATAACCACTTGGGCAAAATGGCATTTTGAAAAGATGGACTCTGCCCCCCCCAGTGATAAGGTAGACGAACCCAAGTGCTCAATTTATCCTGAGTATACTTTAGTAGGGGGGTTACATTAAGTTTATATAAATGGGAAAGCTCCCGGGGTATGACAATTCCAAGATAATTAAACGAGGCCCCCGCCCATTTCAGGGGGGAACTCATCTCCCCAGTCAGTTACCAAAGAGTCAGGGAATGCCAAGGCTGCCGAAAACCTGAAAAATTCCCATAGGTCCAAAAAATCTGGAGAAGAGAAGGAAGAGACTTCTGGGGTCTGTGAGAAATACTAATATGTCGTCCGCGAAGGCGGCATACTTAAAGGTGGACGACTGGAGACGCAGTCCCTTAATTGTTTTTGCCAACTGTATTTTCTACAGCAATGGCTCAAGCTGAAGGACAAACAAAAGAGGAGAAAGAGGGCAGCCCTGCCGGGTTCCCCTAGTAATCGAAAAGACCTCAGAGGAGGAGCTGTTCGCCACTACTATAGCTTCCGGATCCTGGTAAAGAAGGCTTACCACATTTAAAAACAGCCCCTCAAACCCCATCCATCCCAAGACCCAAAAATGATAGTCCCATTCCACCCTGTCAAACGCCTTTTCGGGTCAAAACTAACAGCGAAAAAGGGGGCCTCCATCTGTTGACACATTGTCATTGCTGCCAGGACTTTACGTATATTAGTTAGAGCATATCTCTTTCGTATAAAGCCCACCTGATCGGGATCCACCAGAGACGGAAGTATAGCAGATAAGCGATCTGCCATAACTTTAGTCAATATCTTTTGATCAAAATTCAATAGAGAAATAGGTTGGTAGGATTCAGGTGCTAATGGATCCTTCCCCGGCTTATGAAGAAGAGTAATGTTAGCCGTGTTAATATGGGCTGGGAAGGATCCACTAGTAGCTAGGGCAGCAATGACCTGAACCAAAGGGGGTCCTACTAGGTCCAATATACACTTATAAAATTCTGCACCATAACCATCCGGCCCAGGAGCCTTAAAAGCTTTAGCATCCCGAATAACTGATGGCACCTCGGTTAACGAAACCGGGTGATTCAATAAGGTCAGATGGGGAAGGCGCAACTGCTCGCAAAATTGAGCGCATGCCTCAGGGTCCCAGTGCTCAGAGGTATATAGGTCCCTGTAAAAATCTCAAAATCGGTGTAAAATATCATCTGTGACAGTGAGAATCCGACCCGTTGGGGAGCGTAAAGCTGGGATATATCTGGACCCGCGAGCAGTGCGAACCAAATTAGCAAGCATTTTACCCGCTTTATTACTATGCTGGTAAAGCATAGTAATAAAGCGGGTAAAGCTGGTAAAGCATAGTAATAATAAAAAAAAACCTTAAAGACATGGCTCTTTAAGCAAGCCTTTCCAAAAGAAACAGTGGGGTAGAGAGGGAGAGAGAGAACGAAAAAATACAGAAAACGCAGCCAGAATAAATGGCACCTCAATATGATAAATACACAGTACAGTAGAGAAATAGATCAAAATAAAGTACATCAATAAACCTTCCCAGAACTAATTCATCACTACCCAAAAAATGTATCTTTATTAATGATATTGTAACCGTTTTTAGTTGGCACTTGTTAGAATGTACAATACCCACCTATATATACATTATTTGTGCCTATTTGTAAACCGTTGCGATGGTACATAACTTAGCGACGGTATAGAAAAGTTTTTAAATAAAATAAATAAATAAATACTGATAGTACAGAAAGCTCTTCCGAGCCCGCTCATGCAATAAAGTATTAAGCTCCCCCTGAATCGAGGAATACTGAATGCGAGCCCCATGAGAATTCTCACGGTTCAATAAGGCCTTGGCCCTGTGCAATTTAGCTGTTAAGGTCAAAATTCTGTGGTCAATAGCTTTTTTCCGATGAGCCATATAGGAAATAATGTCGCCCCTTATCACTGTCTTGGCTGTATACCAAAACAATAGCGGGTTTTCCATGTTAGGCATTTAAAGTGGTATAATCCAACCAGCGGGCTCGCAAGTATTCCTGAAATTTGACATCATTAGCAAGATAAAATGGAAACCTCCACCGAAAGGTGGCTGAGGGACGATTCCCAATCTGCAACTCCAGACATATCGGGGCATGATCGGAAATTATGATGTCCCCAATGGTCACTGCCCCCACCTGAGACAGGCTGTGTGCACTAATGAGAAAATAATCAATGTGAGATAGAGTGACATGAGCATGAGAGATATGCGTGAAGTCCTTCTCACCCGGATGCAGGATGCGCTAGACATCCACCAAGTGGAGAGATTGTTCTAAAAAAGAGGGACCTTTACCAAATCCCGCCTTGACACCCGAGAGAGGGGATCTGTCCAGTTGACCATCACGAATGGTATTAAAATCCCCTCCTATCAGTAAACAGTCCTCCTCATATGGTACAAGTAACTTATAGACCTCTTGATAAAAGCTGGGGCTGTAATTATTGGGCGCATATATATTACACAAAATCACCTTCGTCTGATACAACTCAGCTACCAATATAAGGTAGCGCCCCAAAGGATCTTTAATGGTGGAGTGAACCCGGAGGGGGACAAGCTTATTAATCCATATAACTACTCCTGCAGATTTAGTGGATCCAGAGGCACAATATACCTCCCCACCCCAAAGTCTACTTAATTTATCATGCTCACCATCCGTAAGATGAGTTTCTTGTAGGAACGCGATATTCTCACGCTTGCGTTTAAGAAGGGAGTGAATCTTGCACCTTTTAATAGGTGAATTTATCCCACAGACATTCCGAGTAACTAGACTAGTAACAAGTACACTAGTACAAGTGTAGATTTTCGATGACTGCCGACTTTCCAAGAAAGAATTAAGCAAATTTCCCTGCAGTGGAGGTCCTCCTAGCCGGGACCTCCACCCACATAACAATAAAGGAGTGAGTGATATGTCCAGCATAACGGAGCAGACCTGATGAGAAGTTACCAAGTGGACCCGAACCCTATTTCCCCAAAACCCCAACTATCCCAATAGCACCCCCCCCCCCCCCATAGCCTCGCGACCTGACCTGACCGGGAGAACACTGCCACGCTGGCATATCCCACCCCCACCTGCATCAACATTCAGCGAACTTTAACAACAGAGTAAGTATGAAAGTCTGTCAACAAATTCGACAACTGGTGGTGAAATGTAGTCCGATTAAGCCAAACAAATGCCGTGAAATGAGAACAACAGACCATGGCTCCTTGGAAGCACATGAACGATATGCACGATGAGGGATATAAACAATTATAAGCCCCCCATATCTTCCTGGCTGGCACGCAAACCATAAGGCCACACCGTGATGAAAGAACAGTGTACAAGCTGGAGACCTAGCGAATAAAATAGAGTGTAAGCAAAAAAAACAGGCTTGCAAATAGTCCCCGCAATGTAGAAACGGACAGAAATAGCACGACAAAGGTGTAACAACTAGAGAAGATATCACTGTCCAAGGAGCCCTGCAACGGCTAATAGCCAGTCTGTGATAGGGCCTCTCACTGCATCCACAAAAAGGAAAGTAAAAAAAAAAAATGCCAAAACGTTCCTCAGGGGAAACTCCGGAATGCAGCTTAAGAAAGAAGAATCCAGACAGGGGGAACCCCCGGCTAAGTTGGGCTCCCTCTAGCAAAACTGGAGCCATAAGAAGCAAATAAATCACTTTCACGTGACATTGCAGGGCGCAGTCCGGTAAAACACAGAGTCAAAGCCCAAAAAAACAACCTGTAATCCACCTGAGCGGTAACACAGAACCAGGTCCAAAAAAAAAAAAAAAAATTAGCTTTCAGATCCAGGGGAGCTCGGCCACCCTCACCACTGCTGCGGTGACTCATCTGCGAGGTGAGGCAGAGAGAGATCCCGACGCCGCAGTTCCTGGCTCCTGTAAGACAGGTCTGGCCTCCTTGGGGTGAAGTATACCAGGTTACCCCGGCCTCAGTCGCCACCCCTAAACGGGCCGGGTATATCAGGGAGGCCCGGATCCCCCTGCGCTAGCAATTGGGAGCAAATAGGAGCCATGGCTCGCCTCTGAGCGGCCACAGCAGCAGAGAAGTCCTGAAAGATAAGCATCCCTACGATTTCCGTAGTGCAGTGCCCGGCCCGGCCCGGCACGGCAGTCAGAATTTCCTGTTTGTGTGCAAAATTGAATATTTTTGCCACCTTTACCCGTGGTTTCGGGGCACCCAGCCGCTGTGCTCGTTCAACTCGCAGGGGGTGGCCATGCGCTGAGGAGAGAGAGGAAGTTCCTTAGCAAGCCTCGTCTCGGGCCGGGAGGGCGCGATCATCGAGGGACTGGGGTAACCCAACGAACCGCAAATTAGATCTTCTGGAGCGGTTTTCCACATCCTCATTTCTCGCTGCGTATTTTTACGACCTCGGCCCGCAGTGCAGCTAAGTCACTTTGCACTGTCTGGAGGCCATCTTGCGCCTCAGACAGGCGGTTTTCTAGCTCGGCGCGTCGGCCCTCGAACTTGTTCAAATTTGCTGATATTTCTGCGACTGCCGTCGAAATGGACTTTAGCTCGGGCCCCAACGCCTCGATGACTGCCGACTTAATTTCGGCGAATGCCGGCGCGGTAAGCTGTTCGGCGGGGCCTGCGGCGGCAGCGGCCATGATGGGCTCCGTATTAGAAGGCAGAGCTTCTTTTCCTTTTTCCTTGACGGATTTCACAGGGCGAGCCGGCATGCCCGACAATGAACGCTGCACAAAAGAGGGCTATGCCCTTGTTAAATTCGAGCCACTCAGCTGACAATAGCGATGCAGATGTAAGCGGCCCACCAGAAACATAATTTATTGATTCCAATTTCTGGAAACAACTTCCCTCCTTACCAGCTCAGCTGTCACCAGACTCTTGCAGGAAACCCCAGAGTGCCTGAGCTGTCCCAGAACTCTCTCACTACATCCCTTAATAGCTCAGCAGTCACAGAGCTCTCTCAGGGCTCTCCTTACTGTCTCAGCTGTCACAGAGCTCTATCAGGGCTCTCCTTACTGTCTCAGCTGTCACAGAACTCTATCAGGGCACTCCTTAGTGTCTCAGCTGTCACAGAGCTCTATCAGGGCACTCCTTACTGTCTCAGCTGTCACGGAGCTCTATCAGGGCTCTCCTTACTGTCTCAGCTGTCACAGAGCTCTATCAGGGCACTCCTTACTGTCTCAGCTGTCACAGAGCTCTATCAGGGCTCTCCTTACTGTCTCAGCTGTCACAGAGCTCTATCAGGGCACTCCTTAGTGTCTCAGCTGTCACAGAGCTCTATCAGGGCTCTCCTTACTGTCTCAGCTGTCACAGAGCTCTATCAGGGCACTCCTTACTGTCTCAGCTGTCACAGAACTCTATCAGGGCACTCCTTACTGTCTCAGCTGTCACGGAGCTCTATCAGGGCACTCCTTACTGTCTCAGCTGTCACGGAGCTCTATCAGGGCTCTCCTTACTGTCTCAGCTGTCACGGAGCTCTATCAGGGCACTCCTTAGTATCTCAGCTGTCACGGAGCTCTATCAGGGCACTCCTTAGTATCTCAGCTGTCACACAGCTCTATCAGGGCACTCCTTACTGTCTCAGCTGTCACAGAGCTCTGTCAGGGCTCTCCTTACTGTCTCAGCTGTCACAGAGCTCTGTCAGGGCTCTCCTTACTGTCTCAGCTCTCACAGAACTCTATCAGGGCACTCCTTACTGTCTCAGCTGTCACAGAGCTCTATCAGGGCACTCCTTACTGTCTGAGCTGTCACAGAGCTCTAGCAGGGCTATCCTTACTGTCTCAGCTCTCACAGAGCTCTATCAGGGCACTCCTTACTGTCTCAGCTGTCACAGAGCTCTATCAGGGCACTCCTTACTGTCTCAGCTGTCACGGAGCTCTATCAGGGCACTCCTTACTGTCTCAGCTGTCACAGAGCTCTATCAGGGCTCTCCTTACTGTCTCAGCTGTCACAGAGCTCTATCAGGGCTCTCCTTACTGTCTCAGCTCTCACAGAGCTCTATCAGGGCACTCCTTACTGTCTGAGCTGTCACAGAGCTCTAGCAGGGCTATCCTTACTGTCTCAGCTCTCACAGAGCTCTATCAGGGCACTCCTTACTGTCTCAGCTGTCACAGAGCTCTATCAGGGCACTCCTTACTGTCTCAGCTGTCACGGAGCTCTATCAGGGCACTCCTTACTGTCTCAGCTGTCACAGAGCTCTATCAGGGCTCTCCTTACTGTGTCAGCTGTCACAGAGCTCTATCAGGGCACTCCTTCCTGTCTCAGCAGTCACAGAGCTCTATCAGGGCTCTCCTTACTGTCTCAGCTGTCACACAGCTCTATCAGGGCACTCCTTACTGTCTCAGCTGTCACGGAGCTCTATCAGGGCACTCCTTACTGTGTCAGCTGTCACAGAGCTCTATCAGGGCTCTCCTTACTGTGTCAGCTGTCACAGAGCTCTATCAGGGCACTCCTTCCTGTCTCAGCTGTCACAGAGCTCTATCAGGGCTCTCCTTACTGTCTCAGCTGTCACACAGCTCTATCAGGGCACTCCTTACTGTCTCAGCTGTCACAGAGCTCTATCAGGGCTCTCCTTACTGTGTCAGCTGTCACAGAGCTCTATCAGGGCTCTCCTTCCTGTCTCAGCAGTCACAGAGCTCTATCAGGGCTCTCCTTCCTGTCTCAGCTGTCACGGAGCTCTATCACGGCTCTCCTTACTGTCTCAGCAGTCACGGAGCTCTATCAGGGCACTCCTTACTGTCTCAGCTGTCACGGAGCTCTATCAGGGCTCTCCTTACTGTCTCAGCTGTCACGGAGCTCTATCAGGGCTCTCCTTACTGTCTCAGCTGTCACGGAGCTCTATCAGGGCACTCCTTACTGTCTCAGCTGTCACGGAGCTCTATCAGGGCTCTCCTTACTGTCTCAGCTGTCACGGAGCTCTATCAGGGCACTCCTTACTGTCTCAGCTGTCACGGAGCTCTATCAGGGCACTCCTTACTGTCTCAGCTGTCACGGAGCTCTATCAGGGTAATCCTTACTGTCTCAGCTGTCACGGAGCTCTATCAGGGCACTCCTTACTGTCTCAGCTGTAACAGAGCTCTATCAGGGCTCTCCTTACTGTCTCAGCTGTCACAGAGCTCTTTCAGGGCACTCCCTAGTGTCTCAGCTGTCACAGAGCTATTGCAGGGCACTCCTTACTGTCTCAGCTGTCACAGAGCTATTAGTGTCTCAGCTGTCACAGAGCTCTATTAGGGCCCTCCTTACTGTCTCAGCTGTCACAGAGCTCTATCAGGGCTCTCCTTACTGTGCCAGCTGTCACAGAGCTCTATCAGGGCACTCCTTACTGTCTCAGCTGTCACGGAGCTCTATCAGGGTACTCCTTAGTGTCTCAGCTGTCACGGAGCTCTATCAGGGCTCTATTACTGTCTCAGCTGTCACGGAGCTCTATCAGGGCTCTCCTTACTGTCTCAGCTGTCACGGAGCTCTATCAGGGCACTCCTTACTGTCTCAGCTGTCACGGAGCTCTATCAGGGCTCTCCTTACTGTCTCAGCTGTCACGGAGCTCTATCAGGGCACTCCTTAGTGTCTCAGCTGTCACAGAACTCTTTCAGGGCACTCACTGTCTCAGCTGTCACAGAGCTCTTTCAGGGCACTCCCTAGTGTCTCAGCTGTCACAGAGCTATTAGTGTCTCAGCTGTCACAGAGCTCTATCAGGGCACTCCTTACTGTCTCAGCTGTCACAGAGCTCTATCAGGGCACTCCTTACTGTCTCAGCTGTCACAGAGCTCTATCAGGGCTCTATTACTGTCTCAGCTGTCACGGAGCTCTATCAGGGCTCTCCTTACTGTCTGAGCTGTCACAGAGCTCTATCAGGGCTCTATTACTGTCTCAGCTGTCACAGAGCTCTATCAGGGCTCTATTAGTGTCTCAGCTGTCACAGAGCTCTATCAGGGCCCTCCTTACTGTCTCAGCTGTCACAGAGCTCTATCAGGGCACTCCTTACTGTCTCAGCTATCACAGAGCTCTACCAGGGCTCTCCTTACTGTCTCAGCTGTCACAGAGCTCTATCAGGGCTCTCCTTACTGTCTCAGCTATCACAGAGCTCTATCAGGGCACTCCTTACTGTCTCAGCTGTCACAGAGCTCTATCAGGGCTCTCCTTACTGTCTCAGCTGTCACAGAGCTCTATCAGGGCTCTCCTTACTGTCTCAGCTATCACAGAGCTCTATCAGGGCACTCCTTACTGTCTCAGCTATCACAGAGCTCTACCAGGGCTCTCCTTACTGTCTCAGCTGTCACGGAGCTCTATCAGGGCACTCCTTACTGTCTCAGCTGTCACGGAGCTCTGTCAGGGCTCTCCTTACTGTCTCAGCTGTCACAGAGCTCTATCAGGGCTCTCCTTACTGTCTCAGCTATCACAGAGCTCTATCAGGGCACTCCTTACTGTCTCAGCTCTCACAGAGCTCTATCAGGGCTCTCCTTACTGTCTCAGCTGTCACAGAGCTCTATCAGGGCACTCCTTACTGTCTCAGCTGTCACAGAGCTCTATCAGGGCACTCCTTACTGTCTCAGCTGTCACGGAGCTCTATCAGGGCTCTCCTTACTGTCTCAGCTGTCACGGAGCTCTATCAGGGCACTCCTTACTGTCTCAGCTATCACAGAGCTCTATCAGGGCTCTCCTTACTGTCTCAGCTGTCACAGAGCTCTATCAGGGCACTCCTTACTGTCTCAGCTATCACAGAGCTCTATCAGGGCACTCCTTACTGTCTCAGCTATCACAGAGCTCTACCAGGGCTCTCCTTACTGTCTCAGCTGTCACGGAGCTCTATCAGGGCACTCCTTACTGTCTCAGCTGTCACGGAGCTCTATCAGGGCTCTCCTTACTGTCTCAGCTGTCACGGAGCTCTATCAGGGCTCTCCTTACTGTCTCAGCTGTCACGGAGCTCTATCAGGGCACTCCTTAGTATCTCAGCTGTCACGGAGCTCTATCAGGGCACTCCTTACTGTCTCAGCTGTCACAGAACTCTATCAGGGCACTCCTTACTGTCTCAGCTGTCACAGAGCTCTATCAGGGCACTCCTTACTGTCTCAGCTGTCACAGAACTCTATCAGGGCACTCCTTAGTGTCTCAGCTGTCACAGAGCTCTATCAGGGCTCTCCTTACTGTCTCAGCTGTCACAGAGCTCTATCAGGGCACTCCTTACTGTCTCAGCTGTCACAGAACTCTATCAGGGCACTCCTTAGTGTCTCAGCTGTCACGGAGCTCTATCAGGGCACTCCTTACTGTCTCAGCTGTCACAGAACTCTATCAGGGCACTCCTTACTGTCTCAGCTGTCACAGAACTCTACCAGGGCTCTCCTTACTGTCTCAGCTGTCACAGAGCTCTATCAGGGCACTCCTTACTGTCTCAGCTGTCACGGAGCTCTATCAGGGCTCTCCTTACTGTCTCAGCTGTCACAGAGCTCTATCAGGGCACTCCTTAGTATCTCAGCTGTCACGGAGCTCTATCAGGGCACTCCTTACTGTCTCAGCTGTCACAGAGCTCTATCAGGGCACTCCTTAGTATCTCAGCTGTCACACAGCTCTATCAGGGCACTCCTTACTGTCTCAGCTGTCACAGAGCTCTATCAGGGCACTCCTTAGTATCTCAGCTGTCACGGAGCTCTATCAGGGCACTCCTTACTGTCTCAGCTGTCACAGAGCTCTATCAGGGCA
This sequence comes from Rhinatrema bivittatum, assembly GCF_901001135.1. Lineage (NCBI taxonomy): Eukaryota > Metazoa > Chordata > Amphibia > Gymnophiona > Rhinatrematidae > Rhinatrema > Rhinatrema bivittatum. The sequence goes on along the minus strand of NC_042628.1, from coordinate 70,144,966 downwards.
CTCTTTACTGTCTCAGCTGTCACAGAGCTCTATCAGGGCACTCCTTAGTATCTCAGCTGTCACGGAGCTCTATCAGGGCACTCCTTACTGTCTCAGCTGTCACAGAGCTCTATCAGGGCACTCCTTAGTATCTCAGCTGTCACACAGCTCTATCAGGGCACTCCTTACTGTCTCAGCTGTCACAGAGCTCTATCAGGGCACTCCTTAGTATCTCAGCTGTCACGGAGCTCTATCAGGGCACTCCTTACTGTCTCAGCTGTCACAGAGCTCTATCAGGGCACTCCTTAGTATCTCAGCTGTCACGGAGCTCTATCAGGGCACTCCTTACTGTCTCAGCTGTCACACAGCTCTATCAGGGCACTCCTTAGTATCTCAGCTGTCACAGAGCTCTTTCAGCGACCTCCCACTGTCTCAGCTGTTATCAAATTGTTTCATTAGACTACCTCCTAACTCAGCTTTCACAGACCACATCCAGTGACAACTTATTATCTCTGATATCTGCAAACTTCAAATCACAGAAGCTAGGAAGCTGGTGGCTGTGCGGCAGGATAAAACACACCAAGGAGGATCAGTGAGGGAATAGATGAACTTTCTGGTTACCCAATGAGGCATGCAGACCAGAGGCCGTGCCGTCTCCAAGGCAACTGACAGAGGTGCAAATGAATACAATTAATAGCTCCTGCTTTAAGGTCAACTCCATCTAAGGAAAAAAGAAAATGTGACAATATTACAGAAAAGAAATTCCAAAAACAAAAAAGGGTTCTTTTTTTTTTAAGTGACTTGAGTACTTTTCACCCCAAATCTATAATAATTCTCTACAAGTATCAGAGCCAAATCCAGTGCCATGTATCTACACACCCCGGAGGCAGGGAGCTTCTCTCTCACTAACACATCATTCCCAGTATCAGAGCCTGGTGCAGAGTGTCTGCACACCCCGGAGGCAGGGAGCTTCTCTCTCACTAACACATCATTCCCAGTATCAGAGCCTGGTGCAGAGTGTCTGCACACCCCGGAGGCAGGGAGCTTCTCTCTCACTAACACATCATTCCCAGTATCAGAGCCTGGTGCAGAGTGTCTGCACACCCCGGAGGCAGGGAGCTTCTCTCTCACTAACACATCATTCCCAGTATCGGAGCCTGGTGCAGAGTGTCTGCACACCCCGGAGGCAGGGAGCTTCTCTCTCACTAACACATCATTCCCAGTATCAGAGCCTGGTGCAGAGTGTCTGCACACCCCGGAGGCAGGGAGCTTCTCTCTCACTAACACATCATTCCCAGTATCAGAGCCTGGTGCAGAGTGTCTGCACACCCCGGAGGCAGGGAGCTTCTCTCTCACTAACACATCATTCCCAGTATCAGAGCCTGGTGCAGAGTGTCTGCTCACCCCGGAGGCAGGGAGCTTCTCTCTCACTAACACATCATTCCCAGTATCAGAGCCTGGTGCAGAGTGTCTGCACACCCCGGAGGCAGGGAGCTTCTCTCTCACTAACACATCATTCCCAGTATCGGAGCCTGGTGCAGACTGTCTGCACACCCCAGAGGCAGGGAGCTTCTCTCTCACTAACACATCATTCCCAGTATCGGAGCCTGGTGCAGAGTGTCTGCTCACCCCAGAGGCAGGGAGCTTCTCTCTCACTAACACATCATTCCCAGTATCAGAGCCTAGTGCAGAGTATCTGCACACCCAGAGGCAGGGAGCTTCTCTCTCTCACTAACACATCATTCCCAGTATCAGAGCCCGGTGCAGTGTCTGCACACCCCAGAGGCAGGGAGCTTCTCTCTCACTAACACATCATTCCCAGTATCGGAGCCCGGTGCAGAGTGTCTGCACACCCCAGAGGCAGGGAGCTTCTCTCTCACTAACACATCATTCCCAGTATCGGAGCCTGGTGCAGAGTGTCTGCACACCCCAGAGGCAGGGAGCTTCTCTCTCACACATCATTCCCAGTATCAGAGCCTGGTGCAGAGTGTCTGCACACCCCAGAGGCAGGGAGCTTCTCTCTCACTAACACATCATTCCCAGTATCAGAGCCTGGTGCAGAGTGTCTGCACACCCCAGAGGCAGGGAGCTTCTCTCTCACTAACACATCATTCCCAGTATCAGAGCCTGGTGCAGAGTGTCTGCACACCCCAGAGGCAGGGAGCTTCTCTCTCACTAACACATCATTCCCAGTATCAGAGCCTGGTGCAGCGTGTCTGCACACCCCAGAGGCAGGGAGCTTCTCTCTCACTAACACATCATTCCCAGTATCAGAGCCTGGTGCAGAGTGTCTGCACAACCGAGAGGCAGGGAGCTTCTCTCTCACTAACACATCATTCCCAGTATCAGAGCCTGGTGCAGAGTATCTGCACACCCCAGAGGCAGGGAGCTTCTCTCTCTCACTAACACATCATTCCCAGTATCAGAGCCCGGTGCAGTGTCTGCACACCCCAGAGGCAGGGAGCTTCTCTCTCACTAACACATCATTCCCAGTATCGGAGCCCGGTGCAGAGTGTCTGCACACCCCAGAGGCAGGGAGCTTCTCTCTCACTAACACATCATTCCCAGTATCGGAGCCTGGTGCAGAGTGTCTGCACACCCCAGAGGCAGGGAGCTTCTCTCTCACACATCATTCCCAGTATCAGAGCCTGGTGCAGAGTGTCTGCACACCCCAGAGGCAGGGAGCTTCTCTCTCACTAACACATCATTCCCAGTATCAGAGCCTGGTGCAGAGTGTCTGCACACCCCAGAGGCAGGGAGCTTCTCTCTCACTAACACATCATTCCCAGTATCAGAGCCTGGTGCAGAGTGTCTGCACACCCCAGAGGCAGGGAGCTTCTCTCTCACTAACACATCATTCCCAGTATCAGAGCCTGGTGCAGCGTGTCTGCACACCCCAGAGGCAGGGAGCTTCTCTCTCTCACTAACACATCATTCCCAGTATCAGAGCCTGGTGCAGCGTGTCTGCACAACCCAGAGGCAGGGAGCTTCTCTCTCACTAACACATCATTCCCAGTATCAGAGCCTGGTGCAGAGTGTCTGCACACCCCAGAGGCAGGGAGCTTCTCTCTCACTAACACATCATTCCCAGTATCGGAGCCTGGTGCAGAGTGTCTGCACACCCCAGAGGCAGGGAGCTTCTCTCTCACTAACACATCATTCCCAGTATCGGAGCCTGGTGCAGAGTGTCTGCACACCCCAGAGGCAGGGAGCTTCTCTCTCACTAACACATCATTCCCAGTATCAGAGCCTGGTGCAGAGTGTCTGCACACCCCAGAGGCAGGGAGCTTCTCTCTCACTAACACATCATTCCCAGTATCAGAGCCTGGTGCAGAGTGTCTGCACACCCCAGAGGCAGGGAGCTTCTCTCTCACTAACACATCATTCCCAGTATCAGAGCCTGGTGCAGAGTGTCTGCACACCCCAGAGGCAGGGAGCTTCTCTCTCACTAACACATCATTCCCAGTATCGGAGCCTGGTGCAGAGTGTCTGCACACCCCAGAGGCAGGAAGCTTCTCTCTCACTAACACATCATTCCCAGTATCAGAGCCTGGTGCAGAGTGTCTGCACACCCCGGAGGCAGGGAGCTTCTCTCTCACTAACACATCATTCCCAGTATCAGAGCCTGGTGCAGAGTGTCTGCACACCCCGGAGGCAGGGAGCTTCTCTCTCACTAACTCATCATTCCCAGTATCAGAGCCTGGTGCAGAGTGTCTGCACACCCCAGAGGCAGGGAGCTTCTCTCTCACTAACACATCATTCCCAGTATCGGAGCCTGGTGCAGAGTGTCTGCTCACCCCGGAGGCAGGGAGCTTCTCTCTCACTAACACATCATTCCCAGCATCAGAGCCTGGTGCAGAGTGTCTGCACACCCCAGAGGCAGGGAGCTTCTCTCTCACTAACACATCATTCCCAGCATCAGAGCCTGGTGCAGAGTGTCTGCACACCCCGGAGGCAGGGAGCTTCTCTCTCACTAACACATCATTCCCAGCATCAGAGCCTGGTGCAGAGTGTCTGCACACCCCAGAGGCAGGGAGCTTCTCTCTCACTAACACATCATTCCCAGTATCAGAGCTTGGTGCAGAGTGTCTGCTCACCCCGGAGGCAGGGAGCTTCTCTCTCACTAACACATCATTCCCAGTATCAGAGCTTGGTGCAGAGTGTCTGCTCACCCCGGAGGCAGGGAGCTTCTCTCTCACTGACACATCATTCCCAGTATCAGAGCCCGGTGCAGAGTGTCTGCACACCCCAGAGGCAGGGAGCTTCTCTCTCTCACTAACACATCATTTCCAGTATCAGAGCCTGGTGCAGAGTGTCTGCACACCCCAGAGGCAGGGAGCTTCTCTCTCACTAACTCATCATTCCCAGTATCAGAGCCCGGTGCAGAGTGTCTGCACACCCCAGAGGCAGGGAGCTTCTCTCTCACTAACACATCATTCCCAGTATCAGAGCCCGGTGCAGAGTGTCTGCACACCCCAGAGGCAGGGAGCTTCTCTCTCACTAACTCATCATTCCCAGTATCAGAGCCCGGTGCAGAGTGTCTGCACACCCCAGAGGCAGGGAGCTTCTCTCTCACTAACTCATCATTCCCAGTATCAGAGCCCGGTGCAGAGTGTCTGCACACCCCAGAGGCAGGGAGCTTCTCTCTCACTAACTCATCATTCCCAGTATCAGAGCCTGGTGCAGAGTGTCTGCACACCCCAGAGGCAGGGAGCTTCTCTCTCACTAACTCATCATTCCCAGTATCAGAGCCCGGTGCAGAGTGTCTGCACACCCCAGAGGCAGGGAGCTTCTCTCTCACTAACACATCATTCCCAGTATCAGAGCCTGGTGCAGAGTGTCTGCACACCCCAGAGGCAGGGAGCTTCTCTCTCACTAACACATCATTCCCATTTTCAGAGCCTGGTGCAGAGTGTCTGCACACCCCAGAGGCAGAGAGCTTCTCTCTCACTAACACATCATTCCCAGTATCAGAGCCCGGTGCAGAGTGTCTGCACACCCCAGAGGCAGGGAGCTTCTCTCTCACTAACTCATCATTCCCAGTATCAGAGCCTGGTGCAGAGTGTCTGCACAACCCAGAGGCAGGGAGCTTCTCTCTCACTAACTCATCATTCCCAGTATCAGAGCCTGGTGCAGCGAGTCTGCACTTCCCAGAGGCAGGGAGCTTCTCTCTCACTAACTCATCATTCCCAGTATCAGAGCCTGGTGCAGAGTGTCTGCACACCCCAGAGGCAGGGAGCTTCTCTCTCACTAACTCATCATTCCCAGTATCAGAGCCTGGTGCAGCGAGTCTGCACATCCCAGAGGCAGGGAGCTTCTCTCTCACTAACACATCATTCCCAGTATCAGAGCCTGGTGCAGAGTGTCTGCTCACCCTAGAGGCAGGGAGCTTCTCTCTCACTAACTCATCATTCCCAGTATCAGAGCCTGGTGCAGCGAGTCTGCACATCCCAGAGGCAGGGAGCTTCTCTCTCACTAACTCATCATTCCCAGTATCAGAGCCTGGTGCAGAGTGTCTGCACACCCCAGAGGCAGGGAGCTTCTCCCTTACTAACACATCATTCCCAGTATCAGAGCCTGGTGCAGAGTGTCTGCACACCCCAGAGGCAGGGAGCTTCTCTCTCACTAACACATCATTCCCAGTATCAGAGCCTGGTGCAGAGTGTCTGCACACCCCAGAGGCAGGGAGCTTCTCCCTTACTAACACATCATTCCCAGTATCAGAGCCTGGTGCAGAGTGTCTGCAGACCCCAGAGGCAGGGAGCTTCTCTCTCACTAACACATCATTCCCAGTATCAGAGCCCGGTGCAGAGTGTCTGCACACCCCAGAGGCAGGGAGCTTCTCTCTCACTAACACATCATTCCCAGTATCAGAGCCTGGTGCAGAGTGTCTGCACACCCCAGAGGCAGGGAGCTTCTCTCTCACTAACACATCATTCCCAGTATCAGAGCCTGGTGCAGAGTGTCTGCACACCCCAGAGGCAGGGAGCTTCTCTCTCACTAACAGATCATTCCCAGTATCAGAGCCTGGTGCAGAGTGTCTGCACACCCCAGAGGCAGGGAGCTTCTCTCTCACTAACACATCATTCCCAATATCAGAGCCTGGTGCAGAGTGTCTGCACATCCCAGAGGCAGGGAGCTTCTCTCTCACTAACAGATCATTCCCAGTATCAGAGCCTGGTGCAGAGTGTCTGCACACCCCAGAGGCAGGGAGCTTCTCTCTCACTAACACATCATTCCCAGTATCAGAGCCTGGTGTGCCCAGAAAATTTGGAAGCAGAAAAAGGAATCTCAGTGATGGGGAGAGGAAGAAAATTGTACAAGGGAAGAGGGAAAGGAGACTGGGGATAGGGCGGCAGGATCTGTGTTGAATAGCACTATAGAAGTGAGAAGTATTAGGGAAAAAGAAGTGATGGTGGTGCTTAAGTTTAGGAGAGTGAGTCTATGATTGGAGTATGCGTAGGAAGAAATTAGAAGGACAGTGGTTTCAAAATCTATGACGTGAGATGGGGAGAGAATCCAGAACCAAAGGAGAATTTCTCTCCTGCTGAATGTGCTCCTGCTCTCCCCTCATTCTCACCCCATATTTCTCATTCCCCCCACATTCCTAGGCGTCTCTTGCAAACACATATACCCTAATCCCACCTGTCCTCTCACTCTCTCTTGCACACACACACACACACGCACGCTGGTGATGATCCTCTATCGCTGTCTCTCCCGCCCACATACCCCACATTCCACCAATCCCCTCTCTCTCCACCCTTCCAGCCAATCAGTTTCCGCTCTCACACATTTCTCCCAGTTGTTCCCCTCTCTCACATCCCCCAAGTCTTCCCCTCACTCACTCACCAGTCCCTCTTTCACAGTCCACCCTCCATCAGTCTGCTCTCATAGCCCAAGCCCCTGCCCTCCCTGACCCTCTCCTATTTTCTCCATTATCTATGGGGTGCAAAAGGGCAGGAGCAGTCCCTGCTGGCTTCATCCACCAAAATGGCTCTGGCGGATTCTCACGGGGGTCATTTGTTTGCATGGTACTGTTAGTGGCCCCTTTAAGACAGATGGGGCTTTGCCATCCTGCATTTTCATGGCTAGGAATGCGCAACTTCCCTGGACAAGGTAATAACAAGGACATTCCAACTGGATTTACAAAACTGCAATATTCAGGTGCCTCATTTTAGTAAACTCCATTAGACTTTCTTGTTGTAAAAAAAAAGTGCCCGGATGTGCTGTTGTGCCGCATTTTAGTGAGCAGGCTCTTACATGTGGCATGGCAGAAGTACATAAGGAATAGTTATTCACTCTATCAGATATTACCAGGGCCAGCGCCCGCTCCTTGAATGTAACTGGTAGCAGAGGTGCAAGAAAGTGAAGAAAATGGTCTTGTTTTCACTCAACACACAATTAAGCTGCGGAATTGGTTGCCAGAGTATGTGGTCCAGGCTAGTTGTATAGCTGAATTTAGAAAAGGGTTCTGGAGGGCAGGTCCATAAATAATCAGTAGCCAGATTTGGGTTACTTCGTACTGGAATCTGCCCTGGCATTCCAAGAGACCCAGATTGGTCACTGTTGGAGACGGGATGCTGGGCTCAATGTACCTTTGGTCTGACCCGGAACGGCACTTCTGTCCTTATGACTCAGGCCGGCAGCTTTCTGTACAACCTTTCACCTGTGAATGTATTAGTTGAACAGAGTCTAGACTAAACATAACGGTAAAACAGATCACAAGCAAACAATTGGAACGCCAGCAAAACTGAAATGGGAGAAGTGGTGGAAATGCCAGCCGGGATTTGTAATTGCTAATGACAGCTTTTAAATCATGCAATGTTTGCAAGGTCTTAAATAATTTTAAAAATGATTCTGGGTAAGTGAGTGTAGGCTTTCATCCACAGTGTTTTGTAAATGTGGGATTCTGTTTTCTGGTTCGCTTTTAAATACACTGGAGCATGTTCTATTTATCATTGTGACATTTATAAATATGTTTGCAATGTGTGCTTTCATGCCAAATTACAGAAAGTGACTAAGGGACTGGAGCACTCAGACTGCCATCTGCACACAGGTCAAGCGCCCACACTTCTCTCTACAGGGGAACCAAGCTTTCAGACTTCTTAAGAACATAAGAAGTTGCCTTACTGGGTCAGACCGAGGGTCCATCAAGCCCAGCATCCTGTTTCCAACAGTGGCCAGTCCAGGTTACAAGAACCTGGCAAGTACCCAAATATTAAGTAGATGCCATGCTACAAATTCCAGTAATAGAAGTGTCTATTCCCTTAGTCAGCTTGATTAATAGCAGTTTATGGACTTCTCTTCCAGGAACATATCCAATCCTTTTTTAAACCCAGCTACACTAACTTCCCTTACCACATCCTCTGGCAACAAATTCCAGATCTTACTTGTGAGTGTTGAGTGAAAGAGAATTTTCTCTGAGAAGAGAATGAGACGGCTGAGGTGGGATATGATAGAGGTGTTTAAAATCATGAGAGGTCTAGAAGGGGTAGATGTGAATCGGTTATTTACTCTTTCGGATAATAGAAAGACTAGGGTCCATGAAGTTAGCATGTGACACATTTAAAACTAATCGGAGAAAGTTCTTTTTCATTCAACGCACAATTAAACTCTGGAATTTGTTGCCAGAGGATGTGGTTAGTGCAGTTAGTATAGCGGTGTTTAAAAAAGGATTATTATATTAGAGAGAAAGATCTCCCCCAGGAACATAAGCCAGATAAAACTTCAGGATAATATCACCTTACAATTTTCAGAGACAGTTAGGGATCTAGGATTTATAATTGACCCAGAATTCTCGTTTAAAAAACATGTCCTTGCAAAAGTGAGAGAGGGTTATGCAAAATTATTGATGTTAAGAAGATTAAAGCCATTACTGGAGACAAACGATTTTCGCACAGTGTTACAGACCCTTATCTTTGGAAGCCTGGACTATTGTAACTCCCTCTTGTTGGGACTGCCTGCATCCACTATTCGACCATTGCAGGTACTGCAGAATGCGACGGCTAGAGTCCTGACGGGGGTGCGAAAAAACGAACACATTACACCTACACTGATTAGTTTACACTGGCTGCCAATAGAGTATCGCATTAAATTTAAGGCCATGTGCATTCTGCATAAACTAATTTTTGCAGAACAGGTAGATTGGCTGAATGCAGCCATTAAACTACATGTCCCCCAAAGGAATCTGCGCTCAGCGAATAAGGGTCTGCTTTCCCTACCAACAGTTCAGTCAGCACATCTTAATCAGGTCAGAGAAAGAGCCCTATCATTGGCTGGCCCAGGAATATGGAACGCACTCCCAGCTCCGCTAAGACTAGAACAAAATTTTAAAAAGTTTAAACAGGAACTTAAAACCTGTTTTTTTACAAAAGCGTATACAGAATAAGTCAATTACTGTTGCACACTAGTTGTATGGAAGCAGAAAGGGGGAGGAGGTTGAATCTGAATCAAACTTTATTTTAAAATTCTATTAGGATTTTAGATATATTTTACACACTGAAGAAGAATTTGGAGTGTCGTATATTTTATAACTTTTTAATGGGTAATTTTTAGCTGAAAAAGTTTAGTCATAAGTTTTATACTGTATGTTAATTAATTTTATATGATATGTTAATTATTATTTGTTGTAAACCGTTCCGATAGATTCTGAGGGACGGTATATAAAAGATGTTAAATAAATAAAATAAATAAATAAATAAGATTGGATAAGTTCTTGGAGGAGAAGTCCATTACCTGCTATTAATTAAGTTGACTTAGAAAATAGCCACTGCTATTACTAGCAACAGTAACATGGAATAGACTTAGTTTTTGGGTACTTGCCAGGTTCTTATGGCCTGGATTGGCCACTGTTGGAAACAGGATGCTGGGCTTGATGGACCCTTGGTCTGACCCAGTATGGCATGTTCTTATGTTCTTGTTTTAAATGTGCTACTTGCTAACTTCATGGAGTACCCCCTAGTCCTTTATTATCGGAAAGAGTAAATACACGTAATCGATTCTCATGTACCCATTCTAATCCTCTCATGATTTTAAACACCTCTATCACATCCCCCCCCAGCTGTATCTTTTCCAAGCTAAATAGCCCTAACCTCTTTAGCCTTTCCTCATAGAGGAGCTGTTCCATTCCCTTTATCATTTTGGTTGCCCTTCTCTGTACCTTCTCCATCACAACTATATCTTTCTTGAGATGAGGCGACCAGAATTGTACACAGTATTCAAGGTGCGGTCTCACCATGGAGCGATACAGAGGCATTATGACATTTTCCGTTTTATTCACCATTCCCTTTCTAATAATTCCCAACATTCTGTTTGCTTTTTTGACTGCTGCAGCACACTGAGCCGACAATTTCAATGTGTTATCCACTATGATGCCTAGATCTTTTTCCTGGGTTGTAGCACCTAATATGGAACCTAACATTGTGTAACTATAGCATGGGTTATTTTTTCCCTATATGCATCACCTTGCACATTTTCAAATCTATCACAATTGGAAAGAAATGCCCTTCAAGAGCTACAGTCTGCTAAAGAATTAATTATAAAACCGGCAGATAAGGGCGGTAAAATTGTCCTACAAAATCGGACTGATTATGATAAAGAGATCCAGCGGCAACTGAATGACACCAGATTTTATAAACGCTTGGATTCTAATCCAACCACCGAGATACAAGCAATTACGCAGATAGTCAAGGATGGCATCAAATCTGTTTTTTTTTACTTCTACAGAAGCCAATTTTTAAACTAAGAAACATCCTCATGTGCCTGTATTCTACACGTTACCAAAAATTCATAAAAATATCAAAAGTCCTCCTGGGCGTCCAATAGTGTCCAGCTGTGGGTCACTTTTAGAACCACTCTCTCGTTTCATTGACTATTTTTTGGCACTTTTTGTTCCTCAAATGACATCTTATGTGAGGGATTCATCAGACATGATTGTTTTATAGAACAATTAGAGGTGGACACCACCAATTTGAAAATGGTCACTCTGGACGTAGAGGCATTATATACCTCGATTCCACAAGATGAGGCTATAGAGATTGCTGAAGCTTTTTTTGAAAAACGTCCAAGACCACACCGGATCCCAAGTGATTTTTTATTAAAACTACTACAAATAGCTTTGAAACAAACTTTTTTGCTTTCAATCATGATTTTTTTCAGCAAATATGTGGAACTGCCATGGGGGCCACCATGGCTCCTGACCTTGCAAATTTGTATATGCATGTTTTTGAGACACAATGGTTGACCCATCATCCCTTTGAGCAATATCTTGTAACTTGGAAGCGGTACATCAATGACATTTTCATCTTATGGAGGGGAGATGAAGATACTTTTAGATCATTTTTGTTATGGTTATATAGTTGTAATTCACATTTGAATTTTACAGCTAACATTGAATCGACTTCAATTGCCTTTCTGGACATACAAATCACCATTGTTAGTGGGAAATTTGTGGTATCACTTTTTCATAAACCAGTTAGTTCTAACACATACTTACACTATACAAGTGCACACCCGAAAAATTTGAAAATGAATTTGCCAGTAAGTCAATTCATTAGATTAAGATGGTTATGTATGACTACAGCTGATTTTGAGAATCATTCAGAACTTTTACATGAACATTTTTTGGTACGCGGGTATCCACGTAGATGTATTTGTAAGGCCTATTTGCGAGCGAAATATTCTCAACATGAATGGCTTTTTCTTCCACGTCCGGTAGAGGATGTCTCACGTCATATGTGTGTTTTACCATACTCTTCGGCTGCTCCAGAGATTCGTCGCTCTATTCTGAAGAACTGGATATCCTACAGATGTATGACATTTTTAAGTTACCACCACGCATTACCTTCTTGCGTGCCACAAACTTGAAAAATCTTTTAGTGAGATCAGACAGTTCTATGAATTCGACATTACATGAGGGTTCTACTGGATCACATTATCCATGTCAGAATTGCTCTGTATGTGGTTTGTCTATGTCAATTCAACATTTTTTGACTGTGAACTCTGGCTATAAGATTAATTTGAAGTATTATACCACATGCAACTCTTCTATGGTTGTATATTTAATTCAATGCCCCTGTTTATTTCTCTATATTGGCAAAACAAAACGGCTATTAAAAACAATAATGATAGAACATCGGTCCAATATAAAGAATGTCAGAGAAGATGACTCATTGCACTGAATTTAGACATTCTTTTGAGGATTTACAATTTTGTGCCATTGATCATGTTCCACTACATTGGCGTGGTGGAGATTGAGAACGTTTATTGCTACAGCGCTGGATTTATAGATTAAATACAGTAGCACCAATGGGACTAAATGCTGAGTTGGATCTGCATCCTTTTTTGGGATAGTTATGATTTTTTACTATAATTATCTATTATGGTTGACAGATCACTGTAAGAAGACACGTCATGGATGTTTTGCATTTTTGGTGACGTCATAGAGCAGTTGAAGATTTAAAGAGATGCCAGCCTCAGCTTCAATTCCTCCGCTTTGCTCCTGATGATACGGTTGAGACGCTACGTCCCGTTTAAATGGGTAGCCCAATTGATTCAAGATAAGTACTTTTTCATCTTCTTTATCATATGAATATTCTAAAAAGTAATATTGTTTTTATAGGTTAAAGACTCTTGTTTACATGCTTGTTATATGTCCCTGAAGAAGCTAACCAGCGAAACACTGGCCGTGTTGGGCTATATAATTTAATGAAATATCTTCAAGAGTCTCTATAACCTTTATGGATGGAGGACTATTTTAAGGAAAAAAAAAGACTATAAAAATAATTTGTTTAAAGTATCTTTTATTGAAAGTCACACAACGTCAGGCTTGCTGACACCTTCTTAGGCTATTACTTATAAGTATTTGCTGGGTTCCACTTTGTTGTTTTTTTTTGGTAATTGTAATCTCCCATTATTACTGCACTGCCAAATGGGTTAGCTTCCCTGATTTCTCTTAGCATTTCATCGTCTGTCTCATCATTTTGGTCAGGTAGAAGGTAGGAGTATACTATCACTATACTCTTACCTAGCACACACAGGATTTCTACCCAGAAAGATTCTGCTGTGCATTTAGTCTCTTGTATAATCTTTATCCTGTTGGACTCTATGCCTTCCTGGATATAAAGCGTTACCCCCTTCCCACCATTGATTCTCCTTATCATTGCGATATAATTTGTACCCTGGTATAGCACTGTCCCATTGGTTATCCTCTTTCCACCAGGTTTCTGAGATGACATTTATATCTATCTCATCATTTACTGCTATTCACTTTAACTCTCCCATCTTACTTCTTAGACTTCTGGCATTGGCATACAGACATTGCAAAGAGTGTTTTTTTGTTTGTATTAACAACCTGCTTTTCAGTTGATATGGATAATTTGGAATCCTTTAGGTCAAGTGATTCTTTACTTATAGGCACATGGACTACTTTTGCTTTTATTGGAACCTCTCTGTTAGGTGCCCTAACTCTTCTTTCATTAGTATCCTTCGAAGATACCTCCCTCTGAACCATGCACTGCTGAGCGACTGTCAGTTTTCCCCTTGTTCTAGTTTAAAAGGTGCTCTATCTCTTTTTTTGAAAGTTAGCCTCAGCAGCCTGGATCCATTCTGGTTAAGGTGGAGCCTGTCTTTTTGGAAAAGACTTCCCCTACCCCAAAAGGTTGCCCAGTTCCTTACAAAACTGAATCTCTCTTCCTTGCACCATCATCTCATCCACTCATTGAGACTCCGGAGCTCTGCCTGCCTCTGGGGACCTGCGCGTGGAACAGGGAACGTTTCAGAGAATTCTATCTTGGACATTCCGGATTTCAGCTTTCTATTTTTAATCCTAAATTTGACTTCCAGCACCTCCTGCCCACATGTATTGTGACAGCCTGTGCCTCCCCAGCACTATCTAAAATTCTATTTAAGTGACACATAAGGTCTGCCACCTTCAAATCAGGCAGGCAAGTTACCAGGCATCCTCATGTCCACCAGCCATCCAACGATCTACATTTCTAATAACTGAATCACCAACTATGACAGCCAACCTAACCCTTCCCTCCTGAGCAGTAGCCCTGGGTCCTCAGTGCGAGAGGACAATACATCACCTGGAGAGCAGGTCCTTGCTACAGGATCACTTCCTGCTATATCAGGGTGATGCTGTCTAACCAGAAGACCTTCCTGATCCAGGCCTTCCAGACTAGAGTTGGGACTTGGCTACTGTGTCCCTGTCTGCCTCAACTCCTCCAGGTCTGCCACTCTAGCCTCCAGATATTGGACTTATTCTCTGAGAGACAGGAGCTCTTTCACCGGGTGCACACATACAACCTCTCACCAGCGGTTAAAAAATCATCCATGTGACACTCAATGCAAAAGACTGGAAGCCCCCCCCCCCCCCCCCCCCCTTATTGCTGGACTGCTGCCTTCATCTAAATTTTGTTGAGTTCCTAGTTAAGTTTAGGTTGCTAAGGGAGTATGAATGCAATCAGTTAGTCTTTTAAATGTATTGGTGTGTTCACTATTAATCTAGTAGTGACCTACAAGGGGATGATTAAACTCTCAATAAGGGCTGGTGCAATAATGTGATTTAGATAAGAGCTTGATTGATTTTTAATGAGAAAGTATCTTGACTATAAATCAAAGGATAAAGACAGACACTAGAATTAACTGCTACTGGCTTGCTTATTATCTCAGACACACACACAAACTCTAAGGAATATACCCCACTATTTCACCTCTCCCCAAACTTTTTTAAGTTCTAAGTTTCTTGCAGCAGGGGTAGAAAGAAGTTACTGACTTCTTTCTACCAGGGAACTAAGTTCCAAGGGGGATCAAACTCTCAGACTTCCCTTTACAGTGACCAAGCTCTCAGATTTCTCCCTGCATTAAGAGCTGTGCTCACAGAAATTTTGCTATCATGGGCATTATTGTTGAAGTGTTGCCCTGTAAAATACCAGATATCAAATTCATTATTTAATCAAAAAGTTACCAAACAGATTCATCCCTTTATTAACACAGAGTTATTAGTGTTTTCCAGCTAATTGATTTGAATGAGTCTGATGCATTAATCAGGACTTTGCAATTCAAGGTAGTCATTAATAAACCACTCATGTATGAGATTTAAGTGGAGCTGAAATGTTATGAGGATCCAGAATAATCTTCGATTCAAGGTTTATTTCAATGGTTGTTCATGTTGTAGCTTTCCTAGAAAGAACACCACCTTCAATCAAATTGGAAGCACTGGTTTGTGTTACACTAGAAGGATCTGCAAAGTTCATATGTTATATGACAGCCATGGAATACAAGTCTCTATAAATTGTGGGACATGAGTTCAAATCCTGATTCTGCTACTGGCTCTCCATGTGACCTCAGACAAGTCACTTTTTTCTCTGGCTGAGGATGTATTTCTTCTCCTTCATGCACATAGAAACAAAGAAATAGATGATATGATGACAGATAAGGACTGTAAGGCCCATCTAGTCTGCCCAATTTACTTCCTGGTACAAAGCCATAGATCCCAGCTGATTTTCAAATTTTCCATCTCTTCTTCCAGCATTGGATCCTCTGTGCTTCTCCCAGGCTTTTTTTTTTTAATTCTATAATTGCTTTTTGCCATTACACTCTGGAAGGCCATTCCATACATTCCCCACCCCTTCTATGAAGAAATGTTTCCTTTCTGTTACATCTGAGTCTCATCCCACACCATCAAACAGTAGGAAAGTAAGACTCACTGTTTAGTGCTAGAGATTGTTGGGTGAAATACAGTGGGCAGAAAGGAGACAGTCTGAGCTTACTCAGCTAGGATGGCTCAACAGTAGGTGCTGGTTTGGTTGAGTATGAGGTCAGAGGAGCTGGAAATTCTTGCCTTTCCAGAGCAAGTGCACTGGTCCCTCCATTTTTCAATCTGTCCTCCCTGGAGGAGATGATAGCCTAGGCATGTCATGAGAGAAATGGGGGGGACTTTTATAATACCAGAGTTACAGTCTGCAGTTACTGAATACACAGGAACGTGGATAACAATGCAGCACCTCCTAAGGGACGTATTCCAGTTGCGTCTCGTCATTTCAGGACCACAGACAGCAACTCGAGCCCAGCGAGAAAGAACTGGAGCACCAGAGTTGCCCACTTTCCTTTTGAATTCAGTGCTTCCTGATGATGATGATGGCAACGCAAAGGACAATGATGGTGAGGTAGGGAGAGTAGGGATTTTCCACAGAACATATGCTCCTAGAGAAAGAGTGGCCCAGTGATTAGAGAAATAGAATAAGAACTAGGGAAATTAGAGTTCAAATCCCACTTCTGACACTTCTCCTGATCTTGGGCATGCCACTTTTTCTCTCATTGCCTCAGTTACCAACTTATATTCTAAGCTCTTGGGGGCAGTGGGTTACTATGCATGAATTCAGATTATGCTGTAAGCACGGACTGAAAAAAACAAAAGCATAAACGCCTTACTGTGGACCTGCACTGCTTCATTCCCATCCTATGTGCCCACCAGATTTTATAAAACCGGTATTACATCCACACAACCCCTTCTGCCCGTGTTTCATTGAAGCAACGTACCTGCTAAATGCAAAAAAAAAAAAAAAAAAATGTTCTTGTGTACTAATTTACTGCAAGGCTGACCATGGAGAGAAGCAAAATTTTCTCTCCTAATGATGAATTAACCCAGTTACAGGAGCAAATTGATTTGTATGTTAAAAGATCTTTGCTGAAAGGAAGGTGGAGTGTGCGTGGGGGTGCATATGGACCGATCCCTACATCCAGGCCTGGATGCGCATGTGGATGGATTTGTCTCATTCGTTTATCCCTACAGCAGGCTCTGCTGGTCCTCCTGCCCGGTCTTTCTTTGGTCCAGGAGCTGTGATTGGTTTTCTTTCTGCTTCATTAGCTCTCAATCTTTCTCTTTCCTCTGGAAGGAGAAGGAAGTGTGCGGTTATAAATGAGTGGAGGAGAAGCCTGATGCAGGAGATGCAGGAGCAGGTCATTTGATTTTTAAAGAATCATGTTTCATTAGTATTACACTGACAGTTTCTCTCTCTCTCAGGGTCTGGGTGTCAGAGCTGGTTTATGTCCTGAAATATTCCAAAGCAGCACAAGGAGGAGATAACCTGACGCTGCCAGAACCAGCAGCCTCTGCTGTGCATGCAACTTTTGATTTCTGCTTAACTGACTGCTATTGCACTACTGAGATCCCTCCCCAACACACAGTTCTGCCAATGTACCTCACTCCTGCCCTGCAGCACTCCCCTGCTATTCCAGGACTGAGACCTCCCCTTCTCACACACAGCTCTGCCAATGTACCTCACTCCTGCCCTGCAGCCCTCCCCTGCTATTCCAGGACTGAGATCTCCCCTTCACACACACAGCTCTGCCAATGTACCTCACTCCTGCCCTGCAGCCCTCCCCTGCTATTCCAGGACTGAGATCTCCCCTTCTCACACACAGCGCTGCCAATGCACCTCACTCCTGCCCTGCAGCACTCCCCTGCTATTCCAGGACTGAGATCTCCCCCGAGATCTCCCCTTCTCACACACAGCTCTGCCAATGTACCTCACTCCTGCCCTGCAGCACTCCCCTGCTATTCCAGGACTGAGCCCTCCCCTTCTCACACACAGCGCTGCCAATGCACCTCACTCCTGCCCTGCAGCACTCCCCTGCTATTCCAGGACTGAGATCTCCCCTTCTCACACACAGCGCTGCCAATGTACCTCACTCCTGCCCTGCAGCACTCCCCTGCTATTCCAGGACTGAGATCTCCCCTTCTCACACACAGCTCTGCCAATGTACCTCACTCCTGCCCTGCTATTCCAGGACTGAGACCTCTCCTTCTCATACACAGCTCTGCCAATGTACCTCACTCCTGCCCTGCAGCACTCCCCTGCTATTCCAGGACTGAGATCTCCCCTTCTCACACACAGCTCTGCCAATGTACCTCACTCCTGCCCTGCAGCACTCCCCTGCTATTCCAGGACTGAGATCTCCCCTTCTCACACACAGCTCTGCCAATGTACCTCACTCCTGCCCTGCAGCACTCCCCAGGACTGAGATCTCCCCTTCTCACACACAGCTCTGCCAATGTACCTCACTCCTGCCCTGCAGCACTGCCCTGCTATTCCAGGACTGAGATCTCCCCTTCTCACACACAGCTCTGCCAATGTACCTCACTCCTGCCCTGCAGCACTGCCCTGCTATTCCAGGACTGAGATCTCCCTTTCTCACACACAGCTCTGCCAATGTACCTCACTCCTGCCCTGCAGCACTCCCCAGGACTGAGATCTTACCTTCTCACACACAGCTCTGCCAATGTACCTCACTCCTGCCCTGCAGCACTCCCCTGCTATTCCAGGACTGAGATCTCCCCTTCTCACACGCAGCTCTGCCAATGTACCTCACTCCTGCCCTGCAGCACTGCCCTGCTATTCCAGGACTGAGATCTCCCCTTCTCACACGCAGCTCTGCCAATGTACCTCACTCCTGCCCTGCAGCACTCCCTGCTATTCCAGGACTGAGATCTCCCCTTCTCACACACAGCTCTGCCCATGCACCTCACTCCTGCCCTGCAGCACTCCCCTGCTATTCCAGGACTGAGATCTCCCCTTCTCACACACAGCTCTGCCAATGTACCTCACTCCTGCCCTGCAGCACTCCCCTGCTATTCCAGGACTGAGATCTCTCCTTCTCACACACACAGCTCTGCCAGTGTACCTCACTCCTGCCCTGCAGCACTCCCCTGCTATTCCAGGACTGAGACCTCCCCTTCACACACACAGCTCTGCCAATGTACCTCACTCCTGCCCTGCAGCACTCCCCTGCTATTCCAGGACTGAGATCTCCCCTTCTCACACACAGCTCTGCCAATGTACCTCACTCCTGCCCTGCAGCACTCCCCAGGACTGAGATCTCCCCTTCTCACACGCAGCTCTGCCAATGTACCTCACTCCTGCCCTGCAGCACTCCCTGCTATTCCAGGACTGAGATCTCCCCTTCTCACACACAGCTCTGCCAATGTACCTCACTCCTGCCCTGCAGCACTCCCCTGCTATTCCAGGACTGAGATCTCCCCTTCTCACACACAGCTCTGCCAATGTACCTCACTCCTGCCCTGCAGCACTCCCCTGCTATTCCAGGACTGAGATCTCCCCTTCTCACACACAGCTCTGCCAATGTACCTCACTCCTGCCCTGCAGCACTCCCCTGCTATTCCAGGACTGAGACCTCCCCTTCTCACACACAGCTCTGCCAATGTACCTCACTCCTGCCCTGCAGCACTCCCCTGCTATTCCAGGACTCAGATCTCCCCTTCTCACACACAGCTCTGCCAATGTACCTCACTCCTGCCCTGCAGCACTGCCCTGCTATTCCAGGACTGAGATCTCCCCTTCTCACACACAGCTCTGCCAATGTACCTCACTCCTGCCCTGCAGCACTCCCCTGCTATTCCAGGACTGAGACCTCCCCTTCTCACACACACAGCTCTGCCAATGTACCTCACTCCTGCCCTGCAGCCCTCCCCTGCTATTCCAGGACTGAGATCTCCCCTTCTCACACACAGCTCTGCCAATGTACCTCACTCCTGCCCTGCAGCACTCCCCAGGACTGAGATCTCCCCTTCTCACACGCAGCTCTGCCAATGTACCTCACTCCTGCCCTGCAGCACTCCCTGCTATTCCAGGACTGAGACCTCCCCTTCTCACACACAGCTCTGCCAATGTACCTCACTCCTGCCCTGCAGCACTCCCCTGCTATTCCAGGACAGAGATCTCCCCTTCTCACACACACAGCTCTGCCAATGTACCTCACTCCTGCCCTGCAGCACTCCCCTGCTATTCCAAGACTGAGACCTCTCCTTCTCACACACACAGCTCTGCCAATGTACCTCACTCCTGCCCTGCAGCACTCCCCTGCTATTCCAAGACTGAGACCTCTCCTTCTCACACACAGCTCTGCCAATGTACCTCACTCCTGCCCTGCAGCACTCCCCTGCTATTCCAGGACTGAGATCTCCCCTTCTCACACACAGCTCTGCCAATGCACCTCACTCCTGCCCTGCAGCCCTCCCCTGCTATTCCAGGACTGAGACCTCTCCTTCTCACACACAGCTCTGCCAATGTACCTCACTCCTGCCCTGCAGCCCTCCCCTGCTATTCCAGGACTGAGACCTCTCCTTCTCATACACAGCTCTGCCAATGTACCTCACTCCTGCCCTGCAGCCCTCCCCTGCTATTCCAGGACTGAGACCTCTCCTTCTCACACACAGCTCTGCCAATGTACCTCACTCCTGCCCTGCAGCACCCCCTGCTATTCCAGGACTGAGACCTCCCCTTCTCACACACAGCTCTGCCAATGTACCTCACTCCTGCCCTGCAGCACTCCCCTGCTATTCCAGGACTGAGATCTCCCCTTCTCACACACACAGCTCTGCCAATGTACCTCACTCCTGCCCTGCAGCACTCCCCTGCTATTCCAGGACTGAGATCTCCCCTTCTCACACACAGCTCTGCCAATGTACCTCACTCCTGCCCTGCAGCCCTCCCCTGCTATTCCAGGACTGAGACCTCTCCTTCTCACACACAGCTCTGCCAATGTACCTCACACCTGCTCTGCAGCACCCCCTGCTATTCCAGGACTGAGATCCTCTGCCCCTACAGCTCAGCCAATGTAACTACCTTTCGCTCTTTTACACCCCCTGTTATCCCAGTTCTGAGATTCCCCGCACAGCTCTGGCTATACAGCTCCCTGCTGACCCTGCACCACCTCCTGCCGTTCTAGCATTATGCAGTACAGATTACTGAAGCAAAACCTTTGCCTTGGCTCTATTCTGCACACTATTCAAGCATTTATTCTAGTCTCCATACATAACTCAAGTAATACATTTGCAGGGCTGTAGACAGAATGAGAAAATGTCTGTTTCACTATGGCACTCTCCAAAGAAAGAAAAGAGCTTCTTGGATGTATGGTGGGACTCAGGGCTTCAATAAAAGAATTAAATGGTCCTCAGAATATAATCAACCAGAAGGGCCATCATGTCGCTACATGCTAAATGCTTCTCAGGGTGTCAGGAAGGGAAGTAGGGATCGAACCCCTATCTTGTCCCTAAAAGGGGCTTAGAGGACGTGTGTGGGGGAAACAGCACAGGTAGCGCTGTCCATGCCCTGTCACATCCATCCCCTTTCCAGCAGTCTTGATCCCAAAGTGTCAGACCTCTTGTAAGGACCCTTTCTTACCTCTTATTCAAAGGCAGCGTCATGGGCTGTGGATTGATGGATTGGCCCCTTTCACTCCTGTGCTGAGCAGAGAGCTTTCTAGATAGTCCTGGAAGGGAGGCAGAGGAATTACTTTTCAGGACAGGGAACAGTTTTCTGCCCCTCTCTCTTGCCTGATCTGCTGTTCTCCAAGTCCTAAGGAAAAGGGACTAGGGAAGTGCAGCTTTTACCTGTAGGATTTCTGTTGCTGTCAGAATCGAGTCCTGGCTTAGAGTTTGAGGGACTTCTGTGCTTTTTGGGGGTATTTTTGGTTTGCTAGGAAAGAACCTGGAAACCCGTCAGCTACCTGCTGGAAGTTTTCAAGAACAGGGGTTTACATCCTGATTCATTCAATCAGTGCTGCCCAGCAGGGCAGGGGGGACAGATGTCCCAGGTGCCAGTCCCGAGGGGGCATCAACAGCAGGGTTGCATCTACCTACGCACATAGCAGGGGGCTCTGCTCCGAAGGCTGAATCTGGGCTGCCTGTCCCAGCCCCTTCTCATCCAGGCAGCTTGCAAGGAATGGGGGAGGGGATGGTGAGCCTGGAACACAGAGAGCACAGAGCAGAGCAAAGAAAAGTCATGGGATAGGAGGCGATGTCCTGACGTGGATTGCAAACTGGTTAAAAGACAGGAAACAGAGAGTAGGATTAAATGGTCAATTTTCTCAGTGGAAGGGTGTGGACAGTGGAGTGCCTCAGGGATCTGTATTGGGACCCGTACTTTTCAATATATTTATAAATGATCTGGAAAGAAATACGACGAGTGAGATAATCAAATTTGCAGATGACACAAAATTGTTCAGAGTAGTTAAATCACAAGCAGACTGTAATAAATTGCAGGAAGACCTTGTGAGACTGGAAAATTGGGCATCAAAATAGCAGATGAAATTTAATGTGGATAAGTGCAAAGTGATGCATATAGGGAAAAATAACCCTTGCTATAGTTACACAATCGGGCCGATACAGAAAAAAGTGTGGGAGAGCCAGCGAGTGCCCGCTCTCCTGACGCACGCACAGGCCACTCTCCTGTGAGCGCAATTTAGTATCGGTTCGCATGCAAATGAGGGCCCACGGTAAAAAGAGGCGCTAGGGACACTAGCGCGTCCCTAGCGCTTCCTTTCTGACAGGAGCGTCGGCTGTCAGCGGGTTTGACAGCCGACGCTCAATTTTGCCGGCATCGGTTCTCGAGCCTGCTGACAGCTACGGGTTCGGAAAACGGATGCTGGTATAATTGAACACCCGTCTTCAGACCCGCGGGCCACCGGCCGATTTAAATTTTTTTTTTTTTAAATTTTTGATTTTTTGTTACTTATGGGGCCTCTGACTTAATATCGCCATGATATTAAGTCGGAGGGTGCACAGAAAAGCAGTTTTTACTGCTTTTCTGAGCACTTCCCCGGCGCCGGCAGAAATTAGCGCCCACCTTTGGGTAGGCGCTAATTTCTGAAAGTAAAATGTGCGGCTTGGCTGCACATTTTACTTTCTGGATCGAGCGGGAATAACTAATAGGGCCATTATCATGCATTTGCATGTTGCGGGCGCTATTAGTTTCGGGGGGTTGGACGCATGTTTTCGACGCGCTATTACCCCTTATAATATAAGGGGTAAAGCTAGCGCGTCCAAACCTGAGCTAAGAGTGCGCTCCGCCGGAGCACTGTACTGTATCGGCCTGATTGTGTCTTTGTAACTGAAGTGACAACATAATTTGAATGTTTTTCCTATTGAGAGCAGCAAGAGGAAACATCCTGGTTTATCCAGTTCAGAGATGATCATCAACTAATGTAGTATGAATTTCTTTTAACTGATAACTTTAGGTATTTCTTGGTTTTTTGGGGTTTTTTTTTGCAGTCTATCCCCAAAAATAACAATATCTTACTCATCAGACACTGTGAAACATTTGTATCATATATATATAGAGAGAGACAGAGAGAGAGAAATTTAAAATGAAGTTTAATATGAAAAAGTATGATGTCCAATGCTGCAATGTTACAGGATTGCTATAAAATCATTGTTGGGCTTAATTATTAAAATATCAGGGGGAGCCCATGAGGGGGAGGGCAAGGTGCAAGGTGCAAGGTTCACGTAGGGAAGTGGTCCTGGAGGACAGGTTGTCAGGACACCCCCCATGAATAAGCTTGTCTAGGAGAAGGGTTAGGGCTGCCTGGGCCTGTGGGTGCAAGATGACTCGAAGGCCCCCCTGCTGATTTGCAGCTATGGCTGCTGCACAAATATGCACAGCATTGCAGCCCGGGGAGGAGAGGGGGTGGGTGAGGGTGAAGAAGAAGAAGAAGAAGAGCTACTGCTGGGCAGAAGGCTGAGGGCAGAGAGATAGAGGGGGTTACTGCTGCTGGACGGGGGATTGAGGGCAGAGGGGGCTTCTGTTGCTGAGCAGGCGGTTGGGGGCGAGAGGACTGCGAGGAACAGAAAGAGGGGAGCTGGTGCTCGGCAGGGGGGAGGAGGAGAGAGGGGAGAAGCTGTCAGACAAGGGATGGGTGAGGTCGGAGAGAGAGGAGGGATGCTGTTGAGTGGGGAGTGGGGAGTGGGGAGGGAAGAAAGAGGGGGATCCAGGATAAACAGCTGGGGGAGAGAAAGAGGGAGGGAGCGCTTTCCTGGAGTTGCCACCAGTGGAGGGACAGCTTGGGCCGCAAAGGAAAGAGGAGTGTGCTGGAGCAGGAACGGGGAGAGAGAGGGCCCAGTTCTGCATATCAGCCCTGGCTGCAGATGTGCAGTCATCGCCTTTGTCTCAAATTCTGGCACCTGAAGAAATGGGATTTTAGCTCAAGTTTATCCATACATTTTCCTAAAGCCAACATGCACTAAGAATATCTGGGGTACCCGCTGACCAGTAATATTATCGATTGCTCCCCATTCACCACCACAAATCTGACTTCTTTTTGCAAGAAATCTTTCCCCTTTGAAAAGGCGATGTCTTTATGGCCGGTGTCATCAGCTTCCCGTCTATGCTATATTAAATTTTCCTCGCATTCAGACAGACACAGTTTGCACACGCTTTCAGCTAATCTCCTTCTCTCCGCTAGTTCTGTGGACTCAGCACCATTATAAATGTTTATGAAGAAGATGAACTGGCTCCATCACTAGATTTAATATTGTTTGGGGGATGGGGGGGGGGGGGGGCGTGATTTATGGCGTCGCTGCTCACGATCCACTACTCAATTGTGGCTCTATTTGCGTTAATGTTACTGAGATCTGAGAAGAGACAATCTGGAGATCATCAATTCCCATTTATCAGCAATGAAAGAGATATGAGCAGTTATTAACGTACTCAGAGCTATTTCCCTGAGAAAGGGTGGCTTTTCCTTTCTTTATATTTATTATGCTTCACGTTAGATCTACGCAGAATTTCCAGAGGATCCATTTGAAACATGGCAGCCATGCCTGCCTACTCCGTCTCGTGTTATGAAGCAACATATATCTTTTAAAATAAGGGAAGGTTACTACAAACTTAGGAGACTAAAACCCATGCTAACCCCAAACAGTTTCCGATCCGTGCTACAAGCATTAATCTTTGCGAGCCCTACTTCTGGGCTTACCCTACACAACAATTAGACCACTCCAGATACTGCAGAACACAGCAGCAAGAGTTCTGACGGGAAAAAGTAAAAGAGACCAAATCACTGACACCCTCATTGAACTACACTGGTTACCCATTGAGCAGAGAATACAACACAAGTCACTATGCACCATACTTAAATTAATCCATGACCAAAGAACAGATTGGCTAAACACTGCACTTCGACTACACATCCCAATAGGAACCTGAGATCTGCAAACAAAGCACTACTAACTGTACCCTCAGACAAAACAGCAAGGCTAACGCAAGTAAGAGAGAGAGCCCTATCCTTAGCAGGGCCCTCATTATGGAACACCATGCCTTCAGAAATCAGATTGCAAAAGGACATCAAACTATTCAGAAAAGCCTAAAAACCTGGCTATTTAAACAAACTCTTTCCAGGATAAGGTGAAGACGATTACAATCGATCCAAAGGGTCTCTGCTACTTTAAGGAGGCACTTTCAGCCGACTCAGAAGATCACTTAAATTGAATTCTCCCCGGTGGTGGGCGCTCTGTATGGGCCAGGGCTAAGCACCACCTTTCCACAAGCACTAGAGACGGGGCCGGTGTTTCTGATGCCTGATCTGAGGATTATGCAAATGTCTATTGCGAAGAAATGAAAAACGGTCTGGTCTGTGGCTCTTGTGGACTGGATTTGGGGAGAAGGATGGACTAGGGCCAGCGGTAAGTGGGATGGAAGATGGAGATGGGCAGACGTGTTCTGTGCAACTGACAGATAGGATGAGCTGATGGCTCCGGGGGCTCAGCGACAGGCGGAAGCCATCCACACAAACATGATGAATAAAACAAAAGAGTCATTCATTAAAATCGAAATAAATCACTTGCGCACAGTAATTGTAAATGTGTTTAAATTATCAGGGTTATTCTTTTGCTTCTTCAAAAGACTTTGTCAGTTGTAAAAGCTGATGGAAAGAAACGACTAATGTAGGAACTAAATAGTGGTGTGCAGGGAAAGCTTTCTCCCCGCTGGCTGTGCTGTGGCTCGCCCACACAGCGCAGCACCTTGGCGACGACATGAGGCAGGGCACAGCTCTAATAACCGGGTCAGTCCTGGATAAAGCTCGATTATTGCAGGTTACATGCCTGGAGCAGGAGTCCGTCCCATCCCACCTCCGTCTGATCGCCGGTGCCATACGGCACGGCGAGGAGACAGCGCTGATTTGTGTTGGAGCAACCGTAAGCATTGTCCAAAGCAGTTGTCGCTCATCAGCAATGAGATTACAGAATTAAGCTAAGGTTTAAACCATGGGATAGGTATGTCCTGTGCACATCTGGCACAGCTGTACTCCTCTCCGCCTCTCACCTCAGTTCACATCGCCTGGACATGTTTGCGGGTCCAAACCCAGGGCCCTGCATCTCTGGTCCTCGAGGGCCACAAGAGAGCCGAAATGCCCAGTTGAGCCGGGTTCTTAGAGCAAAGATGCGCAACCATATCTGCTATTCATTGTGGGTCTCTCTGAAAGCCAGACCCGTTTCTGGTTCTGGGGGAAGAGACTTGCCCAGCTCTGTTGAACTAGCCAGGTATTGATCTTAGTGAAAAGTCACAAATTTATGCCAAGAAACTGAGCCCTCCTAGACCCACCAGCCGGCTCCTGATCAGCAGGGGCAGGTGGAGCTTGTCCTGCTTTTGCCCTATTGCATCTATTGGATTGTAGCTCCAGAAGTCATGGACACGCTGAGAATAAAATCAGGACTAGATCAACCTGTGTCCTGCACTAACGCTGCTAATGCAGGGAGATCGCTTCATCGCACCTGATATAAGAGAGTGGAAAACTGTGTTCACATAAATCCCACAGCCTCTCGCTCCAGAAGAGCTGAGGGCTGCAATGCAATGTCGCTGCACTTTTAAAGAAAGACCTTGTGAGATTTCTCATCTTCCTTCATGGCCAGTAGGTCATGTCATGAGGACAAGAGAAGAGAAGAGGCGATGTTTCCTGCTCTGGGATCTTCTGGGAGATCATGGGTGGGGCTAGATACGGGCATCATTGGGTTAGGTGCCCTCTCTCCACCCCTCAATAAGATGGGAAAGAAATGGACCCCCAGTAACTTCGTATCACAAATAAAAAGAACTCACAAACTTTGCAGCAGTGCAGGCTACTGAAAACTGCCCCCTTTAAGGGTAATTCTGAATGGTTGGAAAGCTGAGGTGCAATTCCCCAGCAGCACTGGGTCTCTCTTTCATCCACAGTTATCAGAATGGCACTGACAAATGTTGTTCAATTTTCTACTCATCAATTCTCAGCCAAAACCTCCAGTTCTGGACCTGGCCAGTAAATAATTGAAAAGTCTAAGGAATGGATGCATGGAGCTGAGGTAATAATGTGGTGCAGAGCAATTTGCATCAATGATTAAACAGGTGACAGAGCCATTAACATCACTCTGTCCCTATTTCTGGTCCTTGAGTCTACCAATGACTCGATGGTTGTGACCTTGGGTGAGTCATTTTATCTCCCTGTGCATCAGTTACCATCCTAGCTCTGTCACAACTCCAGTCCATGACCTTGGGGTGAATCATTTTATCTCCCTGTGCCTCAGTTACAATCCTAGCTCTGACACTAACTCTCAGTGCATGACCTTGGGGTGAATCACTTCACCACCTTCTGCCTCATTCTAATCCGTTCTCTGTCAGTGACTCTGTGTGTGACCTTGGGGTGAATCATTTTATCTCCCTGTGCATCAGTTACAATCCTAGCTTTGACACAACTCTCAGTGCATGACCTTGGGGTGAATCATTTTATCTCCCTGTGCCTCAGTTACAATCCTAGCTCTGACACAACTCTCAGTGCATGACCTTGGGGTGAATCACTTCACCACCTTCTGCCTCATTCTAATCCGTTCTCTGTCAGTGACTCTGTGTGTGACCTTGGGGTGAATCATTTTATCTCCCTGTGCCTCAGTTACAATCCTAGCTCTGACACAACTCTCAGTGCATGACCTTGGGGTGAATCATTTTATCTCCCTGTGCCTCAGTTACAATCCTAGCTCTGACACAACTCTCAGTGCATGACCTTGGGGTGAATCATTTTATCTCCCTGTGCCTCAGTTACAATCCTAGCTCTGACACAACTCTCAGTGCATGACCTTGGGGTGAATCATTTTATCTCCCTGTGCCTCAGTTACAATCCTAGCTCTGTCACAACTCTCAGTGCATGACCTTGGGGTGAATCATTTTATCTCCCTGTGCCTCAGTTACAATCCTAGCTGTGACACAACTCTCAGTGCATGACCTTGGGGTGAATCATTTTATCTCCCTGTGCCTCAGTTACAATCCTAGCTCTGACACAACTCTCAGTGCATGACCTTGGGGTGAATCATTTTATCTCCCTGTGCCTCAGTTACAATCCTAGCTGTGACACAACTCTCAGTGCATGACCTTGGGGTGAATCATTTTATCTCCCTGTGCCTCAGTTACAATCCTAGCTCTGACACAACTCTCAGTGCATGACCTTGGGGTGAATCATTTTATCTCCCTGTGCCTCAGTTACAATCCTAGCTCTGACACAACTCTCAGTGCATGACCTTGGGGTGAATCATTTTATCTCCCTGTGCCTCAGTTACAATCCTAGCTCTGACACAACTCTCAGTGCATGACCTTGGGGTGAATCATTTTATCTCCCTGTGCTTCAGTTACAATCCTAGATCTGACACTAACTCTCAGTGCATGACCTTGGGGTGAATCATTTTATCTCCCTGTGCCTCAGTTACAATCCTAGCTCTGACACAACTCTCAGTGCATGACCTTGGGGTGAATCATTTTATCTCCCTGTGCCTCAGTTACAATCCTAGCTCTGACACAACTCTCAGTGCATGACCTTGGGGTGAATCATTTTATCTCCCTGTGCTTCAGTTACAATCCTAGCTCTGACACTAACTCTCAGCGCATGACCTTGGGGTGAATCATTTTATCTCCCTGTGCCTCAGTTACAATCCTAGCTGTGACACAACTCTCAGTGCATGACCTTGGGGTGAATCATTTTATCTCCCTGTGCCTCAGTTACAATCCTAGCTCTGACACAACTCTCAGTGCATGACCTTGGGGTGAATCATTTTATCTCCCTGTGCCTCAGTTACAATCCTAGCTCTGACACAACTCTCAGTGCATGACCTTGGGGTGAATCATTTTATCTCCCTGTGCTTCAGTTACAATCCTAGCTCTGACACTAACTCTCAGTGCATGACCTTGGGGTGAATCATTTTATCTCCCTGTGCCTCAGTTACAATCCTAGCTCTGACACTAACTCTCAGCGCATGACCTTGGGGTGAATCATTTTATCTCCCTGTGCCTCAGTTACAATCCTAGCTCTGACACAACTCTCAGTTCATGACCTTGGGGTGAATCATTTTATCTCCCTGTGCTTCAGTTACAATCCTAGATCTGACACAACTCTCAGTGCATGACCTTGGGGTGAATCACTTTACCACCTTCTGCCTCATTCTAATCCGTTCTCTGTCAGTGACTCTGTGTGTGACCTTTCGGTGAATCATTTTATCTCCCTGTCCCTCAGTTACAATCCTAGCTCTGACACAACTCTCAGTGCATGACCTTGGGGTGAATCATTTTATCTCCCTGTGCCTCAGTTACAATCCTAGCTCTGACACAAACTCTCAGTGCATGACCTTGGGGTGAATCATTTTATCTCCCTGTGCCTCAGTTACAATCCTAGCTCTGACACAACTCTCAGTGCATGACCTTGGGGTGAATCATTTTATCTCCCTGTGCCTCAGTTACAATCCTAGCTCTGACACAACTCTCAGTGCATGACCTTGGGATGAATCACTTCACCACCTTCTGCCTCATTCTAATCCGTTCTCTGTCAGTGACTGTGTGTGTGACCTTGGGGTGAATCATTTTATCTCCCTGTGCTTCAGATGTAATCCTGGCTCTGTCACTGTGTGTGGGTGTGACCTTGAGGTGAGTCACTTGATCTCCCTGTGCTTCAGTTGTAATACTGACTCTGTCACTGACTGTGTGTGTGACCTTGGGATGAGTCACTTTATCTCCCTGTGCTTCAGATGTAATCCTGGCTCTGTCACTGACTGTGTGTGTGTGACCTTGGGATGAGTCACTTTATCTCCCTGTGCTTCAGATGTAATCCTGGCTCTGTCACTGACTCTGTGTGTGTGACCTTGAGGTGAGTCACTTGATCTCCCTGTGCTTCAGATGTAATCCTGGCTCTGTCACTGACTGTGTGTGTGTGACCTTGGGATGAGTCACTTTATCTCCCTGTGCTTCAGTTGTAATACTGACTCTGTCACTGACTGTGTGTGTGTGTGTGTGACCTTGGGATGAGTCACTTTATCTCCCTGTGCTTCAGTCACTGGGTGTGTGTGTGTGTGTGTGTTTGTGTGTGTGTGTGTGACCCTGGGATGAGTCACGTTATCTCCCTGTGCTAGATCCCAACGGCAACCTCTTCTCCAGACATCTAGTACTTCTTGAACCCAATAGGTAGTATTGGTCTCAGTGGAAACTGGAGATAGCACAGGAGTTCTACGTGATGGTCAAGAGAGTATCACTGACTTGAGCAGAGACACATGGAAAGAATTGTGTATAC
This sequence comes from Rhinatrema bivittatum, assembly GCF_901001135.1. Lineage (NCBI taxonomy): Eukaryota > Metazoa > Chordata > Amphibia > Gymnophiona > Rhinatrematidae > Rhinatrema > Rhinatrema bivittatum. The sequence continues at coordinate 70,114,615 of NC_042628.1, read as the reverse complement.
CCAAAGTGGGTGGTAACCGAAATTGATTGGTGACTGGTCCAATATACTGGGTCACAGGGAAAGGGCCAATGTATCTAGGAGCAAACCTTTGATAAGGTAGTTAGAACCGGATGTAACGGGTGCTCAACCAGACCTTTTGGCCTGGCTGGAATTCTGGAGCCGGGCAATGATGTGAGTTGGCGGCTTTCTTGGCTTGACAAAGACATTGATTCGTTCAATTCCAGAAGGCTTGATGAGCATCGGCAGTGGTCTGAGCTGCCGGGGAAGGCACTGACAATGGAACTGGTAAGGGGAGCCGCGGTTGTTTGCCATAGACTGTGGAGAAGGGTGAAGCTCCAGTTGCTGCTACCACATGGGAATTGTGTGAGAATTCCGCCCATGGTAAGAGCTCTGCCCAATTATATTGTTGATCATTGGAGTGTGTGACTTTGGGATGAGTCACTTTATCTCCCTGTGCTTCAGATGTAATCCTGGCTCTGTCACTGACTGTGTGTGTGTGACCTTGGGATGAGTCACTTTATCTCCCTGTGCTTCAGATGTAATCCTGGCTCTGTCACTGACTGTGTGTGTGTGTGACCTTGGGATGAGTCACTTTATCTCCTTGTGCTTCAGATGTAATCCTGGCTCTGGCACTGACTGTGTGTGTGACCTTGAGATGAGTCACCTTATCTCCCTGTGCTTCAGATGTAATCCTGGCTCTGGCACTGACTGTGTGTGTGACCTTGAGATGAGTCACCTTATCTCCCTGTGCTTCAGTTGTAATTCTGGCTCTGTCACTGACTGTGTGTGTGTGTGACCTTGAGGTGAGTCACTTTATCTCCCTGTGCTTCAGATGTAATCCTGGCTCTGTCACTGACTGTGTGTGTGTGACCTTGAGGTGAGTCACTTTATCTCCCTGTGCTTCAGATGTAATCCTGGCTCTGTCACTGACTGTGTGTGTGTGACCTTGGGATGAGTCACTTTATCTCCCTGTGCTTCAGATGTAATCCTGGCTCTGTCACTGACTCTGTGTGTGTGTGACCTTGAGGTGAGTCACTTTATCTCCCTGTGCTTCAGATGTAATCCTGGCTCTGTCACTGACTCTGTGTGTGTGTGTGTGTGTGTGTGTGTGACCTTGAGGTGAGTCACTTTATCTCCCTGTGCTTCAGATGTAATCCTGGCTCTGTCACTGACTGTGTGTGTGTGACCTTGGGATGAGTCACTTTATCTCCCTGTGCTTCAGATGTAATCCTGGCTCTGTCACTGACTGTGTGTGTGACCTTGAGGTGAGTCACTTTATCTCCCTGTGCTTCAGATGTAATCCTGGCTCTGTCACTGACTCTGTGTGTGTGTGTGTGACCTTGAGATGAATCACTTTATCTCCCTGTGCTTCAGTTGTAATCCTGGCTTTGTCAATGACTGTGTGTGTGTGTGTGACCTTGAGGTGAGTCACTTTATCTCCCTGTGCTTCAGATGTAATCCTGGCTCTGTCACTGACTGTGTGTGTGTGTGTGTGTGTGTGTGACCTTGAGGTGAATCACTTTATCTCCCTGAGCTTCAGATGTAATCCTGACTCTGTCACTGACTGCGTGTGTGTGTGTGACCTTGGGATGAGTCACTTTATCTCCCTGTGCTTCAGATGTAATCCTGGCTCTGGCACTGACTGTGTGTGTGTGTGACCTTGAGGTGAGTCACTTTATCTCCCTGTGCTTCAGATGTAATCCTGGCTCTGTCAATGACTGTGTGTGTGTGTGTGACCTTGGGATGAGTCACTTTATCTCCCTGTGCTTCAGATGTAATCCTGGCTCTGGCACTGACTGTGTGTGTGTGTGTGTGTGTGACACCTTGAGGTGAGTCACTTTATCTCCCTGTGCTTCAGATGTAATCCTGACTCTGTCACTGACTGTGTGTGTGTGTGACCTTGGGATGAGTCACTTTATCTCCCTGTGCTTCAGATGTAATCCTGACTCTGTCACTGACTGTGTGTGTGTGTGACCTTGGGATGAGTCACTTTATCTCTCTGTGCTTCAGTTGTAATTCTGGCTCTGTCACTGACTGTGTGTGTGTGTGACCTTGAGATGAATCACTTTATCTCCCTGTGCTTCAGTTGTAATCCTGGCTTTGTCAATGACTGTGTGTGTGTGTGTGACCTTGAGGTGAGTCACTTTATCTCCCTGTGCTTCAGATGTAATCCTGGCTCTGTCACTGACTGTGTGTGTGTGTGTGTGTGACCTTGAGGTGAGTCACTTTATCTCCCTGTGCTTCAGATGTAATCCTGACTCTGTCACTGACTCTGTGTGTGTGTGTGTGACCTTGGGATGAGTCACTTTATCTCCCTGTGCTTCAGATGTAATCCTGGCTCTGGCACTGACTGTGTGTGTGTGTGACCTTGAGGTGAGTCACTTTATCTCCCTGTGCTTCAGATGTAATCCTGGCTCTGTCAATGACTCTGTGTGTGTGTGTGTGTGTGTGTGTGTGTGACCTTGGGATGAGTCACTTTATCTCCCTGTGCTTCAGATGTAATCCTGGCTCTGGCACTGACTGTGTGTGTGTGTGTGTGTGTGTGTGTGTGACACCTTGAGGTGAGTCACTTTATCTCCCTGTGCTTCAGATGTAATCCTGACTCTGTCACTGACTGTGTGTGTGTGTGACCTTGGGATGAGTCACTTTATCTCCCTGTGCTTCAGATGTAATCCTGGCTCTGGCACTGACTGTGTGTGTGTGTGAGACCTTGAGGTGAGTCACTTTATCTCCCTGTGCTTCAGATGTAATCCTGGCTCTGGCACTGACTGTGTGTGTGTGTGTGACCTTGAGGTGAGTCACTTTATCTCCCTGTGCTTCAGATGTAATCCTGGCTCTGGCACTGACTGTGTGTGTGTGTGTGTGTGTGTTTGTGTGACCTTGGGATGAGTCACTTTATCTCCCTGTGCTTCAGATGTAATCCTGGCTCTGGCACTGACTGTGTGTGTGTGTGAGACCTTGAGGTGAGTCACTTTATCTCCCTGTGCTTCAGATGTAATCCTGGCTCTGGCACTGACTGTGTGTGTGTGTGTGTGTGTGTGTGTGTGTGTGTGTGTGTGACCTTGGGATGAGTCACTTTATCTCCCTGTGCTTCAGATGTAATCCTGGCTCTGGCACTGACTGTGTGTGTGTGTGTGACCTTGGGATGAGTCACTTTATCTCCCTGTGCTTCAGATGTAATCCTGGCTCTGGCACTGACTGTGTGTGTGTGTGACCTTGGGATGAGTCACTTTATCTCCCTGTGCTTCAGATGTAATCCTGGCTCTGGCACTGACTGTGTGTGTGTGTGTGTGTGTGTGTGTGTGTGTGTGTGTGTGTGAAATCTTGGGGTGAGTCACTTTATCTCCCTGTGCTTCAGATGTAATCCTGGCTCTGTCACTGACTGTGTGTGTGAAATCTTGGGGTGAGTTACTTTATGTGTCAGTTTTTATTCCAGAAAGTTAAGTGTCAGAGAGGCAGTAGGGTCTGTTGTACTGTTGTAGTTGGGGGAAGATGGCCTTCAGGTCTTTATCAGCTGTCATATTCTCCATGCTTCTCTGTTTGTTCTTGTGTGAGTGGCAGATTTGAATGTAAAACCTGTTTCTAATTAGATGGGTTCTGTGTTCCTGTCTCTCTCCATTCTGCTCCATGCGTTGTCATTACCAGTTAAATAGCAGCGAGCAGTTACTGACAGCCTGGATCCTGTCATTGTCCTCTCTACACACTGGCAGTAAACAGAGTAATCTGTGGAAACTTGTCAAACCAAGTGCATGTAATCTATTGGATGAAACCATTTCTGATGGCTTCCTGATAAGAGCCAGATGGGAGGAAGTAAGAAGAAAGTCTGTACATAATGACTCTCTGCTGAGACCCATTGTGCAACAGGAGTGAAGAGAGAGACTGGGCATGATGGCATCCCAATGAGAGCCAGATTGGATAGGACTGAAACGAGTGCCTGGGTCTGATGTCTCCCCGATGAGACCTGGATGGCATGGAGAAATTTATGTATATATATACATGATTCAGAGACAGCATGGGACACAACTGGCTTTATAGCCCAGAGCATTGTGGGAATGTAGCCATGTATATAGCACCATCCATTGCCCTCCTGTTCTTCCCACACCCCTGATGTCTGCTTTTTCCCCTGATGTCTGCATCAATCAGACATCGCTGCCCACCAGGGGCAGCTCAAAGCCTCCAGTGCCATTTCAGCTACTTTCACAGTTGTGAAAAACAAATTGATGTCTGGTAGAGGAAAGCCGGAGAGTGAAGTGGCTGGAGCAGTACTGCTGACCCTTCTCTTTATAACCCGTCCAGTAATCAATTGTAGCATTAAGTGCTGCACACAGGGCTGTAAATCCAGCAGAGCTCTGACAGGAACAGCAGAAGAGGATCAGCCAGAAGGATGCACAGGCAGTCCCAGCACATAGAGCAGGGGCAGAGAGGCGCTCAGCGCAGGGGCTTCCATGCTGGCAAAAGCTGGCCAGATTGCTCCAGGTCATCTAGGGTTGCCACCTGGCTCCAAGTCATAGGGAACAGACTGATCCAGGCCTGCTTTTATGTTGCTTTGATTGTCCCTAGCTCCAGGCCATGTTTTTCGGATAACCACGATGAATATGCACGAGACAGATTTTTATACCACGGAGGCAGTGCATGTAAACCTCTCTTGTGCATATCCATTGTGGGTATCCTGAAAACCAGGTCCGTGTGTGGCTCTCGAGGACTGGAGTGGACCACACCTGCCCTAAGGAATCTCTGCATGCACTGGAAGAAAGCCAGGACTAGGTGAGCCCGTTCCTTGGAACCAAGTGGAAACTGTCGGCTGATCTGCTTATAGAAACATAGAAACATAGAAACATAGAAATGACGGCAGAAGAAGACCAAATGGCCCATCCAGTCTGCCCAGCAAGCTTCACACATTTTTTCTCTCATACTTATCTGTTTCTCTTAGCTCTTGGTTCTATTTCCCTTCCACCCCCAGTTTTAATGTAGAGAGCAGTGATGGAGCTGCATCCAAGTGAAATATCTAGCTTGATTAGGTCGGGGTAGTAGCCGCCGCAATAAGCAAGCTACACTCATGCTTATTTGTTTTACCCAGCCTATGTTATACAGCCCTTATTGGTTGTTTTTCTTCTCCCCTGCCGTTGAAGCAGGGAGCTATGCTGGATACACGTGAAGTATCAGTCTTCTCCCATGCTGTTGAAGCAGAGAGCCATGCTGGATGTGCATCGAAAGTGAAGTATCAGGCACATTTGGTTTGGGGTAGTAACCGCCGTAACAAGCCAGCTACTCCCCGTTTTGTGAGTGCGAACCCTCATTTTCTCCCCTGCCGTTGAAGCAGAGAGCTCTGCTGGATGTGTGAAGTATCGGTTTTTCTTCTCCCCTGCCGTTGAATCAGAGAACTATGCTGTATATTAGGGATGTGCAGAGCAAAATTTTATGTTCATATTTTTTATGTCCGAAAGGGGGTCCCACTTGCGGCCAATATGGACATAAAAAAAATCCAATGAGTTGGGTATATGTACATATGTGCAAAAAAAAAATTAAACCCCCTCACCCTCCTTAATCCCCCCCCCAGACTTACCACAACTCCCTGGTGATCGAGCGAGGAGTGAGGACGTCATTTCTGCAATCCTTGGCGAGAAGCATGTGACGTCGGTGGCACGTCGAGTGACGCGGCGTCACGTGATTCCCGGCTCGTTCGCGCCGGACGGCTCGTTCGGCCCAAAAGAACTTTTGGCCAGCTTGGGGGGGCCTCCTGACCCCCCCAAGCTGGCCAAAAGTTCTTTTTGGGCCGAACGAGCCGTCCGGCGCGAACGAGCCGGGAATCACGTGGCGCCGCGTCACTCAGACGCGACGTCACGTGATTCCCGGCAAGTTTCGCGCCGGACGGCTCGTTCGGCCCAAAAAGAACTTTTGGCCAGCTTGGGGGGGCCTCCTGACCCCCTCAAGCTGGCCAAAAGTTCTTTTTGGGCCGAACGAGCCGTCCGGCGCGAACTTGCCGGGAATCACGTGACGTCGGCGTCACGTGATTCCCGGCTTGTTCGCGCCGAACGAGCCGTCCGGCGCGAACTTGCCGGGAATCACGTGACGTCGCGTCTGAGTGACGCGGCGCCACGTGATTCCCGGCTCGTTCGCGCCGGACGGCTCGTTCGGCCCAAAAAGAACTTTTGGCCAGCTTGGGGGGGTCAGGAGGCCCCCCCAAGCTGGCCAAAAGTTCTTTTTGGGCCGAACGAGCCGTCCGGCGCGAACGAGCCGGGAATCACGTGACGCCGGCGTCACTCGACGTGCCGCCGACGTCACATGCTTCTCGCCAAGGATTGCAGAAATGGCGTCCTCACTCCTCGCTCCATCACCAGGGAGTTGTGGTAAGTCGGGGGGGGGGGGGGATTAAGGAGGGGGAGGGGGTTTATATTTTTATTTTGGCTCAACAATCGCGATTTCCCACATATCGAACATATCTATGTTCGATATGTGGGAAATCCGATCGTTTATGTCGAATCAATTTTTTAAGTAAAAAAAAAATATGAGTTGCGTTTTACTAATGCGGTCAATCCGAATGCACACCCCTACTGTATATGCATTGAAAGTGAAGTATCAGACTTATTTGATTTGGGGTAGTAACCGCCGTAACAAGCCAGCTACTCCCCTCTTTGTGAGTGTGAATCCTTTTTTCCACATTTCCTCTTGCTGTTGAAGCTTAGAGCGATGTTGGAGTCACAGTAAGCATGTGTATGTTTATTTAATAAGGGTATTGACTCCAGGCAGTAGCCCTCATTCTGGCGAGTCACCCACTCTTCATTGGCGGCCTCTTGACTTTATGGATCCACAGTGTTTATCCCACGCCCCTTTGAAGTCCTTCACAGTTCTGGTCTTCACCACATCCTCAGGAAGGGCATTCCAGGCATCCACCACCCTCTCCGTGAAGAAATACTTCCTGACATTGGTTCTGAATCTTCCTCCCTGGAGCTTCAAATCGTGACCCCTGGTTCTGGTGATTTTTTTCCTACGGAAAAGGTTTGTCGTTGTCTTTTGATCATTAACACCTTTCAAGTATCTGAAAGTCTGTATCATGTCACCTCTGCTCCTCCTTTCCTCCAGGGTGTACATATTTAGATTCTTCAATCTCTCCTCGTACGTCATCCGATGAAGATCCTCCACCTTCCTGGTCGCCCTTCTCTGTACCGCCTCCATCTTGTCTTTGTCTTTTTGAAGATACGGTCTCCAGAACTGAACACAGTACTCCAGGTGAGGCCTCACCAAGGACCTGTACAAAGGAATAATCACTTCCCTTTTCTTACTCGATATTCCTCTCTCTATGCAGCCCAGCATTCTTCTGGCTTTAGCTATCGCCTTCTCGCATTGTTTTGCCGATTTCAGATCATTAGACACCATCACCCCAAGGTCCCTCTCCTGCTCCGTGCACATCAGCCTTTCCCCGCCCATCGAATACAGTTCATTCGGATTTCCACTCCCCATATGCATGACTTTGCACTTCTTGGCATTGAATCTCAGCTGCCATATCTTCGACCAATCTTCCAGTTTCCTTAGATCTCGTCTCATTCTCTCCACTCCTTCCGGCGTGTCCACTCTGTTGCAGATCTTTGTGTCATCCGCAAAAAGACAAACCTTACCTTCTATCCCGTCCGCAATGTCGCTCACAAAGATATTGAACAGGACCGGTCCCAACACCGATCCTTGCGGTACACCACTTAAAACCGCTCTCTCTTCAGAGAAGGTTCCATTTACCATCACACATTGTCTTCTGTCCATCAACCAATTTGCAATCCAGGTCACCACCTCGGCACTCACTCCCAAGCTTCTCGTTTTATTCACCAGTCTCCTGTGCGGAACCGTATCAAAAGCTTTGCTGAAATCCAAGTATATGATATCGAGCGCTCTTCCTCGATCCAATTCCTTGGTTACCCAGTCAAAAAAGTCAATCAGGTTTGTCTGACAGGATCTTCCTCTGGTGAATCCATGCTGCCTCTGGTCCATCAATTCTCCCGACTGTAGATAGTTCACTATTCTCTCTTTCAACAGTGACTCCATTACTTTTCCCACCACCGAAGTGAGGCTAACCGGTCTGTAGTTACCAGCCTCCTCTGTTCCCACTCTTGTGAAGCGGGACCACCACTGCTCTTCTCCAATCACTCGGCACCACTCCCGTTTCTAGGGATCTATTGAACAGGTCGCACAGCGGTCCCGCCAGCACATCTCTGAGCTCCCTCAGTATCCTTGGATGAATCCCATCAGGCCCCATGGCTTTGTCCACTTTCAGATTCTTTAGCTCTTCCCATACATTATCTACTGTAAATGGATTTTCCTCTGTTCCGCTTCCCTCCAGTTTCTTGTTGTGTAGAGATGGTCCTTCTCCAGGGTCTTCTTTAGTGAACAGGGTCTTCTTTATAGATTTATTCCCCCAGTGCATCTATTTATTTCTTTACTTCAATTGAATGTTCTGCTTTTCCAGTTTCTATTACAACAGCAGCAACCCACAGACACAAGACTAGCTCCATTTGTCCTAGGTGACACGGACCTGCCGGGTCACCTTAAAATGATACAAAGGGAGGTAGCAAGCTGTGCAGCTTCTGTGGGTGGGTCCTGTGCACAGGTCAGGGGAGATTTAAAGATTCGGTGGCATGTTTATATATATATTTACATAGAGGTTTACATCACTGGATAGGTACAAAGAAGCCCCCACAAGTTTTTGTGACTTGGTTCTGCAAAATACAAAAATTAGATTAAAAGACAAAGACACATTGTGTTCAATATTTAGCTCAGAGTTTCAGTCCAGGTCCAGGAGAAAGTTAGGATTGCCATCTTACCCCGCTCAAGCTGGCGAGGCTTATCAAGTCCTGCTTTATGCAACATAGTAATGATGTCAGAAAAGGAGCACATGGTCCATCCAGTCTGCCCAGCACGTTTCTTTTAGTGGTATCTGCTGCACTGCGTTTCTCTTTTACTGGGCGAGGAGCCTTCCTGAAAATCCAGACAGCGCTGCTTGAACCTGCTTTGCCTAGGGACTTGCCTGTTGAAGCAGTCCCGTGCTTTTTCCCTTCTGTCTGTGTATCAGTACCCCAGACCATAAAAGGCAGGGCCTGTGTTGGTTGTCATCCGAATCCAATTCCTCTCTACCCCCTTTCCCCCCCTTCTGCCATCAAAGAGGAGAGCGATGTTGCAGTTTCTCCAGCGTTGGAAGAGTTTACCCCAGGTTTACCCATGGAGACAGGGCTAGTGTGACCATGAGTCCAATTAGGTGGCAATGTGGCGGGAAAGTGGGACGGTGGCACATAGATGCCCTCATGAATGGCAGTGCCAGCCCTGGGCATGGTCATGGTGCTGTGCCGCCCGAATCCTTTGCTCCTCTCTGTTCCTCAGACACACAGAGCAATGAGAGCATCAGAGGAGAGTGCGGGAGTTGCACGTGGGTTCGGGTGCTGGAAGAACTAAACATGCAGTTGATGGCCAAATATCCAAAGGAGGTGGAGCGCAGCCTGGCCCTGAGCCCTGCCGCTGTCACTGGTAAGTGGGGGAGCGAGGGAAAGGGGGTGGGGGAGAATGGATGTAACTGTTGGGCAGGATGGGAGGCAGGGGAAGAAAGGATGAATGAGAGGCTGGGAACAGGTTGTTGGGGGGCTAGAGGCAGAATGGAGGAGCTTCCATCGCCACCGAAGGAAGGAAAGGCTCTGTTGGAGCCTCCGCAACAGCAGTCGGGGGTGGGAGGCTAAGGATTGCAACCAATTTACGTCATGGGATGCTCCAATCCCTTACCAATGATGCTACCCTTTTTGTTCAGCCTAAAGGATTTTGTCATTTTTAGATCCTCTCCTGGGGTTTTGCCTCTCCCAGGGTGTTGGGTGTGGTCAGCTCTGCCCCTTAAAAGCTGGGCTCGAGTATGTGCAGAGTGTGGTTGTAGTTTGGCTTTTGGAAGGAGAAGGGGATTTTGGAGTAAAGAACATAGGCCTCACAGCCTGCAGTACTGGGTAATAAGGATGGCGTTTCCTCACACACCAGAGGGGACCTGCCCATCTGACCTGCTCCCAACTCAGGAGGGAAGTCACCACTGCCTGACGGCAATAGGATAGGAGCTGTGGCTAGTCTAAGTGGGAGCTGTAGTAGCCCAGAAGAGATAATTGGGTTGGAAGAGTTGATTTTTGTTGGGAGGAACCTTTTACCACCAATTCCTACCCACCTAAAGGAGGATTTTCCATTACTACTTTCCTGTCACCAGGAAGGGACATTGATTTAGTTTTGGACATTGAAAAAGATAAGGCAGTTGGGGTTTTCCTTTGTATTGTATCAAGAGATTGCGAGCATCTTTTTTTAATCAAATTTTCCTAAGTTACAGTAAAGTTTTATTTGAACACCACTTCAAGTGTCCATCCTGCTACTTTCCAATGCAAGGACGTGCCAGCTGAGGCGACAAGGAGTGAGTACATTTGAGATACTGATTGTGGAGTGTGAGAGACTGATCCAGGGTTCCCATGCCCATAACCTAGGGCCTCCTCTCTGCTGGAAGAGCCCTGGCACCTGAGTGGCCAGATTGGATAATGGAATTAGAGGTCCGGGAAGATAAGATTGACCCTGGGACTGTTGTGTGCTCCGGTGTTCCTGGATGCATCCGATGAGGGCTGGTGCATTCCATTAGACAAACTAGGCGGTTGCCTAGGGCACCAACCATTAGGGGGCGCCAAAGAGCAGCCATGTGGGGCTGTGAGCGGAGCCTATCCCGCTCGCGGGAAAAGAGGAGCAGAGACTTTGAAGCATTCAGACCCTTCGGCTGCGAGCTGCGCCCAGAGAAGCTCACACTCGGCGAGCCACGAGTGGCATCTCAGCTAATGAGGTAGGAGTCGGGGTTGGGCACAAGGCAGAAGGTTCACCTAGGGCTCCTAATACCCTTGCACCGGGCCTGACATTGGAATGCTTTGGGAATCCAGGGTCTATAATCAAGTCCCTAACTGGAAGTACAGGGGGAATGGGGATCTCTGCAGGGAGGACCTGTCTGAGAAGCCATGCCTTAGCTTTGTTTTTCTGAAAGTAAGATAGCAAGACTCAAGTCATAGGAGTAGTGGTAACTGGTTCCAAAGTTTTGGTGTGGAAAAGCTGAAAGCATGAAGTCTAGTGCAGGACAATTTGACAGAGGCGAGATGAGAAGAAAGAAGAGCCATATGGGAGGACCAGAGATCCCTTGTGGGTGTGTAGGAGAGAAGCTGGGAGGGGTATTCGGGTGCTTGCTTATTCACACACTTATAAATGAAGTAGAGAAATTTTAATGTTATCCTGCTTTCAGCTGGGAGCCGGGGCAGTGGTGGAGTATTGGATTTATGTGGTTGGTTGCTTTGGCTCCTAGTGGCAGCACTTTGAAAGATCTGGAGAAGTTTCAGTAATCATTTCAACATGGATTACAGAGACGAGATTGTGTTTATCAAGGTAGTTGTACAGTTGGCAGATCTAGCACAGCTACCTAAAGGAAGTCCTTCCAACCTTCATGATGTGAGATTCTATGGTGAGATTTTGGTCAAGCTGAAACCCTAGGCTTTGTGCTAACTCCTTAGGCCGTAACAGGGTACCTGACAGGGAATGATCGTAGGGAATGATCCTGTCAGCTGAGTCAAAGATCTGATTTGATGGGCTTTAGCTTGAGTTTGTGGTCACTAAGCCACTGAACTACTGCTGTAAGACAATCGTTGAGGTTTGCAATGAAAGCTGTTTGGTTAAGCCCCATTTTGATGCATAATTGGATGTCATCCGCAAACAGGTTACAAATAAAATGGATGTAAATATTTTTGCTTACATTTATTTATCGCCCATCTAGAACTCTGGGTGATGTACAATCAACACATTCTCCCAATCAAATATCCAACACCATCTTACATTAAAATATGAAAAACCGTAATCTCATACCAATTCTAAATTAGCAACATTTAAAATAATACTTTCAGCAATTCATAGAAGCTGCTTTACATGAGATATTGGAAAGGACCAAGCCCGCAGACCTTCCACAGGTGAGATCTCTGGATTGGGATGGTTTGTTGGTCCATGAGACATATTGAGTTCTTCTTTGGCCACAGTATGAAGACTGTGGTGGGAACCAGGAAACGAGGAAAGGAAGTGGCTCCAGTTGGGGCTTGGGAGAGTAGAGGGCTGGGCGTGGCTTTCGGGGGAGGAGAAGGCATCTGTGGCCCTAGAACCAGCAGCATCTGATGGGGGTGATATTTCACTTCCTTGTAGAGTATGACTTCTTGGGTTTTCCGTTTCCCTTTTTACCTGCATATTTCTGTTTCTAATTCATGGTTTCTTATTCTGTATTTACCGAATCACAATCTGTGTTCTGCATGTGTGAGTGAGGTGAGGTATTCTGCTACCATGTAGTTTCTAAGTAGGGGTCTATAGCAGTCCCGACTTATTCTGTTTTCCCAAAAGAAGTTGTATTGGTATTCTAGAGCCCGGCTGAATATTTGCAGGGTTACTTTTTAATAGGAAGGGTTGCTGATGTTTGCGTCCTGGGAGTTTGTGCTGTTATAGTGTGGCAGGTTTGCTACGTAGATTCCGAGTGAGTTTTGGCAGAGTTTTAGTAATTGTTCTGGTTGGCACCATAGCCGTGCATGTAAATAGAACGTGTGAGAGTTTTACCTAAGAAGACTGAAGTCTCTTTTTATTTGTCTGTTATATTATTTATTTATGAACTTTTATCACATTAAGTGAATCAAAAACATAGGCAATGAAAGAAAAGTTCAGTTCAAGAAAAGAAATACACAGGCAAAAAACCATAGAAATATTATTATGTCCACACTAATAAGAGGCAGGAAGAATAAATGGGGGCCATTAGGAAATATTAGGAAGGTCATGGAGAAATTAGTGAATACTCAAATCTCAGATTACAATGAAGACAACAAATTCCTATTCCCCTCTCAATATGGGTTCCGCAAAGCATTGAGCACTGAATCCCTCCTCATTTCCCTAACTGACTACCTCATCATGGGTCTCGACAAAGGTCAATCCTTCTTATTGATCCTACTGGACCTCTCGGCAGCTTTCGACACGGTCAACCACTCCACCCTCATAAATCTGTTGGCTTCCATAGGCATTTCAGGCACCGCACTCACATGGTTTAAAACTTTTCTCAGCAATAGAGGCTACAAGGTTAAGGTCCAGAACAAAGAATCATCACGCCATGACTCACCCGTAGGAGTCCCACAGAGTTCCTCCTGGTCTCCAACACTCTTTAACATCTACCTTTTACCACTTTGCCAGCTTCTCACCAACCTCAATCTAAAACATTTCCTCTATGCAGATGATATTCAGATCTTGATCCCCATTATAGATACCTACTCGAAAACACTTGATCACTGGGAAAACTGCTTCCAAGAAATAAAACACCTCCTCTCCAGCCTAAACCTAGTATTAAACTCCTCCAAGACCGAACTCCTGCTCATCTCTCCTGAGAACAGCTGCATCACCACTACTCATCCTGCCATTCCACCAACCACACAAGTGAGAGACTTAGGAATGATTATTGACAATCACATGAACATGAAAGCTACCATCAACAGAACTACCAAAGACTGTTTCCACAAACTCCAAGTGCTGAAACGGATAAGACCTCTCTTCCACACTCAAGACTTCAGAGCAATTCTACAAGCAATTATCTTCTCAAAGATAGATTATTGTAATTCAGTCTTTCTAGGTCTCCCTTCCTCTTACACCAAACCGCTTCAGATGGTACAAAATGCGGCAGCACGATTACTAACACCAGGAGGAGAGACCACATCACTCCTATCCTAAAAAACCTCCATTGGTTGCCAATACACTTCAGAATCATCTACAAGTCCATTTCCATTATATACAAAACCATCCACCAACATGCTCCAATTGACCTACAAAACCCCCTCCGATTATATAACTCTTCAAGACCGACTAGAGATGCATACAGAGGATCACTCCAGGTACCTTCCACCAAAACCACCAGACATATTACTTTAGGGGATCGGGCCCTCTCTACAGCCGGTCCCCCTTTATGGAACTCCACCCCCCCCCCCCCCCCCCCCGATCTGAGACAAGAGCCCTGCCTCCCAACCTTCAGGAAAAGACTTAAGACTTGGCTTTTTAAGCAAGCATTCCCGGACCCTAATTAATCTCTCACTTTGTCAACATATTTCTCTCAGTCATCCTAGTTTCAGGAATTTGTAATTATCTTTACTGAAGTTATTATGCACCCCTGTTCAACTGTAAACCAGCATGATGTGATTGTATCATGAATGCCGGTATATAAAATACCTAAATAAATAAAATAAAAATAAATATAACAAATAGGAATTAAAAAGGTGTGAAACGGAGGTCCAAGTGGTACCACCGATCCCAAACCTCTAATTAATTTGCTCCTTATCTAAAAATGTTGTCAAGTGAGAGGGGTCCACAAAAGTTAATTTGTTCTTACAGGGAAATCTCAGGAAGAAGGTAGCCCCGGTTTGAGTTGAAGAAAAATCTTCCTGGGTTTCCCTGCAGATGTCCGGAAACATCTGGATTTTCTGTCCACTGAAGGAAATACTTTTATATTTAGAGTACTGACGGAAAACAGATTCCTTGTCTGACTCAAGCACAAAGGAGAGAATAAGCGGTCCTCTGGCTGCAATCAGACCTTGAGAGTTTTGAAGAAACCGAGCAAGATCAAGGCTGCCTAACAGAGGAGACACAGGAGAAAGCTCTGCAATATTGAAAGCTTTTTTGCCTGAGGTATATAATAAAAAATTAGTCAAAAACTGTGATACTCCTACAGCATCTCTCTTAAATAACTCGATTCCAGACAACCAAGGAGTTTTAGGGAAGTTAATAAGTCTTAGGGGTCTAGACCTAGACTTTCTTTCCATCAATTCCTTTTTAAATTGTCCTTAATTACAGCCATTTCCGTAGCCTGTAATTCAGAGGCAGCAGAGCCATGGGATGCAATGGAGGACTCCCTACTTTCTACCCTTTGATCTATCTCAGTTCTTTTCCTGGTAAAACATTAGAAAATTGTAAGGGAGGCTGAGGCACTACGAGCTCCGTGCGTGACATCCGGCTGCAAAGGTCTCTCGATGAAATTACTTTGGGCTCCGAGACACCTTCCGAGGGAGTTACCAAAAAAAAGATGAGACTGAGTCAGAAGAAAGGGTTGGGGAGCATCAGCTTTTGATTCCTTAGAAATCCCTTCAGATCTGTGTTCACAGCCGGAGAACTCCGAGTGGGAGCGCCCCCTGCAGGTGAGGCCCCCAATACATTCCCCGGGAACTTAGGGTCCTTCTCATCAAAAGGCCCTCTCACCGGGGGCGGGGGGGGGGGGGGGTTAAATCTCCCCCTGTCTTATCCTGCCCATGTCATCCTTAGTGCGCCGCTGCCGCTCACATTTTAGGGGGGAACTTCGGCGCACTCTGATGACGTCAGCGTTGCTCTCCCCCCCGGTGAACAGAGACCACGGGCCTTCCACGCGGGTGGGAATCCCCCATTTGTGAGCTTTAGGGTCCGTTTTTTACAAAACTGCTGTTTGACAGTTAACCTTAGCCCAGCTTTTTGTGCTGCTGGCTTGCGTCACCACTACACAGTGCACATCAGCATTAGGTGGCTTAAGTCCTCTAAAAAAAAAAAAAAGAAAACTCAGCCATAATTACAAAAAAACCCAAAACATTTTCCAATCTGATATGCCTCCCTCCCTTCACCTAAAAAATATTGACCCTACATCCCAAGCCCTCATTGCCCCCTCCCTCTGCCCCCCCCCCCCCCCCCCCAATATGCCCAATGATCTTCCCAAGTCAGGCTGGCAGGGGCACTCTGTCCTACCTCCTACTGCTCTCTTCTTTAAAAAGATTTATTTATGGCAGATTTGTTTCAGCTTTTCCTTTGCTCATCTTTACTTATTGGAAATACCCCTCATGTTTGCTCTTTGGCCTGGCATTATGGCGAAGAGCCCAGGGGAGTGCCACGTAACCATTGAGATGTGATGTAACCCGAGAATCATGCAGACATGGGGGTTCCTCCGGAAAACGCACATTGCCAGAAGCAAGGGCTGTGGATTTTCCGGACAGTGCTAGGTGGTCTAACTTTAGAGGATTTTCCTCTGGAAGCTTTACTCTTTTGGCACATTAACCTGCTTGCATTCTGTCTGTCTGTCTGTCAGCTTGCTCTCTCACGGGTCCTCCTCTCTATTCCCCTGGATGGGTATTGGTGACCCGCTGTACCATTGCCTGCCATTAGCTTATCATGGAATGCTTGCACTCATGCTACCAATGCATCACCCCCCTGCCACCCCCTCCCATTCTCCGAGCTCTCCACGCAGGAAGGCCATTATCATTTATCTTTCCACAAGTGAAATGGTGGCTCGGAATGGACTTTAATCTTCCCTGAACGAGGCGGAATGGCAGAAACAGAAATGAGATATTATTCAGGAGGACCGCAGCACTGTGATCGCTCACCAGAGCCAGTCTGCCAGGGATTCGTGCGTGGGGGAGGGCGGGGTGAATCGGTGCCTCAGCCTGCCCTTCCCACTGAGCCACTGCTGACCTAATGCCCAGGCACAGTGTTAGAGGACCCTCTTCTCTTCTGAACCAATACTGACCGGACATCCCAGCACAGTGATAGGGATGCTCCTAATGTTAATGGCGCTCCTCCTTCTACTGTCAGGCAGCCCCAGTTGTCAAAATGTGTTGTTAAGCTGTCCACGCCAGAGGTGGTAGTGCAGCTGTGTTTCTGCACTACCACACTGTAAAATTCATGGAAGTCTAGAATAGTAATGCTCTTGAACTATTCTATGTAGGACTAAATAAGAACATAAGAAAATAAGAACATAAGAAAATGCCATACTCGGTCAGACCAAGGGTCCATCAAGCCCAGCATCCTGTTTCCAACAGTGGCCAATCCAGGCCACAAGAACCTGGCAAGTACCCAAAAACTAAGTCTATTCCATGTAACCATTACTAATGGCAGTGGCTATTCTCTAAGTGTAGCTCAGAAGCAAACGTTTCATTGAAATGATTGGGTATAATTGGGGAGATATTAATTTGGTAACTCTAAAAAAGTGGCATCATATATTTTCATTTATTTTACCTTCATGGGAAAGGAAGAATCCGGAAACAGTTCCTACTCGGGCCCTAGAATTCTTGAGATGGAACGCAGGAATCGATGGAATTCTTGAGATGGAACGCAGGAATCGTCTTGCAACATTGGAACAATGGGTGCGCCATTCAATATTTAAATGAGGGGGTCGCGCTAAAAAGGAGGCGCCGGGGAAAAACGTGCGTCCCTAGCGCCTCCTCGGCGTCGGCCCCCGGGAGAGGCGGCTGGTAAGCGGGTTTGGGAAAACAACGCTCAGGCTATGAGAGTCCGTCTCCTCCCGCTCTGGGCATAGACTCGCACAAGGTTCACGGCCTGGACTGTGTACCTCGTGTGTGTGTTGGGCGTCCAGAATTGTTTTTTTTTAAATAAATTCTGCTTTATTTGGTTCCTATCGCTAGGATACTATTAGGAGGAATCACAGAAAGCAGGTTTTTTTTCTTTTCTTTCAATGCGGAAAATCTCCTGGATCGCGGGGATTAGCTAATAGCCTCATTTGCATGAATTTACGTGTGAGGAGTGCTATTAGCTACGCTGTGACTTGGACGCGCTAATCCCCGTATTGGAGCGGGGGTTATGGACGCACGTGCAATCGTGTGCTGACCTGAGCGCAGCGGCCAGCGCACACTGTGGTACCGGCCTCCTTGTGTGACTGTCCAGAAGTCCCCTCCAGTCTCCCACCTCCAGGGTTGCCAGCGGACCCAGGTCAGCCCAGTTCTGGGTTGGCCCTCATTTAACCATTCACATTTATAAACCACAAAAGGGTGGTCCTGACTTCCCAAAGCGACTTGGGTGACTTCTCTTGTCATCCTTCTTTACACCAGCGTCCCAGGCCCTTAAACTTGAAGTCCCGCCTGGAGATATTTTTCTTCTGCTAGACTACTCCCTGCGTACGTTTACCTGCATTGCTTTAGGCTGCACACTGCTTTGAACTTTTCAAGAAAGAGGATATATAAATCAAAGAGATCAGTAGTTTCCCTGTAATCTGCCAGCCCAACATTCACGCACCTGCATGACTGGCAGGGCGGCACCAAAATTAGCAAAGAGCCTTCCCCAAACGCACTGCACAAACATTTCCATGCTAAACCTCGCAAGTTTCTTCACAATTGATGCTCCTTTCATTGGGTGAGGAAAAGGAATCTCAAGTATTATTACAGGAAGGAGATCTCAGGAATGGGGAGAGGAAGAGAGGACCGAGAATAAGGTGAGAAGGCAGTAAATCACTCAGCCAGCTTGCTGTCCCCCAATTTTTGCCACCCTAGGCACAGGCCTATTGAGAAGGACAAATTCCGTGCCGGTTGGTGTACCCGCCAGTCCCGAAGTTGCAAAGAAAATCTCTGTGGGGCGGCTTCCGTGTGAAAATGAGCTTGCAGATCTGTGGTTATAAAGAGTAGTGCGGACCCGCAGCCTCCCCAGGCAGTTTCAGAGTCCTCCCCTGTTACTGTATGAAATTGAAGAAGCCATGAGACCCACCCCCAGACCCGGTCAGCACTGGATCTTCACCCTCTGTGGTTGGAGGGGAGGTTATCTTTGTATTGCCAGCACCTGTAATTGGAGGCTGGGGAGGAGGTGGGGGTGAGAGGAAGAGCACAAATAAGGAGCAAGGTGCAGATTAATACTGGAACAAGAAAGATACTGAGAGAAGCTGCCAAAAGGAACACCACATCAACAGAAGCGAGTAACGTCACAGCCATACACTGATATCATCGTAATCCCAAAATCCCCAATGTCTAGTTTTGGGGCTTTCTTGTTATAAAAGTCATGCCAAAACATGGAGCGGGAGTGATTTTCTGCTGAAAATTTGGTATCGGCTGCGTCCATCCTTGAAGATCTCCCTGCGCACATGGCCTGGAGATCTTACTGGGGCTGTTGACAGCCATAAGACGTGCCCTGCTGGGTTGGACCACACCTCAGCATCCCGTCTCCGACCGTCAGATCTCACGCCCAGGGATAGCCCGAACGGCGCCAACTAGTCAGCCATTGACCTGGCTCGGGAATTTTGCAGAACAAAAGCTCAGCAGAACAGAAGGGACATGCACTAAAAATTAAAAGACTGTGGGACTGGGATTATACCTTTATGGAAGTGACTTTATTCATTTCTGCTAATACTGTCTGGTGTTCCACCACTGTTTTGCATAAAGCATCTCGTTACCTTTATTGCATTGCATGACAAGCTGCGTTACCTATCACCAATAAGTCTTTCCAAGACCTGAACGAGGCCACAGAGCACTGGAAAGTAGTTACAAAAACACAGAAAATCCGCACGGAACGCCATAGCCCAGAAACCACCATTTCTACAGATTGAAATATCTTTTAACTCTTTTCCAGCCTGGCTGCTGGAGGCCTAATAACATCCACCCATTGCAGTATATGGGTGGAAGGACACCAATGCTTCAGGTAATGTACAATATATAAAAGCTCCTTTGCATTTTGCTTTGCATCCCGTTCCCTAAGCTTCCAAAGGAAAATACTACAGTTGGACCACATCAAAGAAACAAAGGAGGAAGAAGAAATGTTAAATATTAATGAGCCGCGGGAGCTGTCTTAAAGGTTGCACCCATTCCAGCCCAAGACCTTCCTCCATGCATCACAGTGACAAACACAACTGTCCCATGCCCATGGCCTCCAAGGGTTTCCAGGACCATTATCTCATTAGTGCAGAAATTAACTAAATGAGAATCATTCTTTTCATTATGGGCAGGCTGTCAGCACTCCTGAGAGTGAATATTAACCCTTAAGTGAGCTCATGGGAATCCTGAGTTTAAGATGCCATCCATCAGTGATGTTTTACTGTGCAAGCTGCAGGATGTGAATGCACAACAGCAGATCCCAGGAGACGCGTCCCTGTACTTATTATAGATTAGGGACCCTCGTTTTCAGTTTTTCTTTTATTTTTAGCAGTTTATGTTACAACAAGAGCAAAAATTATATTTACCTGGAAAAATGATGAGGCATTTATTCTACTGATTTCTCCCATTTTTATTGTAATAAACCGATAAACTCCCAGGACAAAGAAAAACTGAAAATGAAGGTCCCTAATTATAGAACAGGAATTCACAGGGGTTCCGTCCTTGATACAGCAGGACATCTGGCCTTGATAAATGTGCAAAACTGAAACCATCTCTCTAACAGAAGATTGCAACATAAAGAACTTGAGCAGGAAGGTGTACATAATATATCTGAGAGAAAAGATCAGCGAGGTGTACTACAGGAGACTGGAATTATTAATATTGAAAAGCGCTTTAACAGCACGGAATAAGATACAAGCTATCAATCAACTTGCAATCCCTGCACTCTCCTGCAGTTTTGGAATAGTGGACTGACCCCACAAAGATCTCAAACAGGTGGCTGTAAGAACAAGAAAACTCCTCCATGTCCTCCAAGTAATCCATAGTAATCAGTGTATGCCGAGATTCTACATTCCCAGAGCTGAAGAGGTAGCATGAGTCTTACAGAAATAGATTATACATATAGAGTTATTATTGGCTTCCATACATACCTAACAACATCAACAGATCCCAATATACAAAACTGTAGAAGTATGAACCTGAACGGCCAAAATCAGCCTTCATCCTTAAGCTTGGATCACTGGTCTACATCAATTTTGCTGACTACAAGATATCATGTGATCTTTATGTGTTTTAGTGTGCTGAATCAAAAAATCACAATCGTTTCCTCCATTCACGTCCATTTTTTCCACAAAACGCTGTCTACTCATAAACTTATTGTAATCACGTAACATTATTATTTAGTAGGGATGTGAATCGTGTCCTCGATCGTCTTAACGATCGATTTCGGCTGGGAGGGGGAGGGAATCGTATTGTTGCCGTTTGGGGGGGTAAAATATCGTGAAAAATCGTTAAAAATCGTTAAAAATCGAAAAATCGAAAAACCGGCACATTAAAACCCCCTAAAACCCACCCCCGACCCTTTAAATTAAATCCCCCACCCTCCCGAACCCCCCCCCCAAATAACTTAAATAACCTGCGGGTCCAGCGGCGGTCCGGAACGGCAGCGGTCCGGAACGGGCTCCTGCTCCTGAATCTTGTCGTCTTCAGCCGGCGCCATTTTCCAAAATGGCGCCGAAAAATGGCGGCGGCCATAGACGAAAAAGATTGGATGGCAGGAGGTCCTTCCGGACCCCCGCTGGACTTTTGGCAAGTCTCGTGGGGGTCAGGAGGCCCCCCACAAGCTGGCCAAAAGTTCCTGGAGGTCCAGCGGGGGTCAGGGAGCGATTTCCCGCCGCGAATCGTTTCCGTACGGAAAATGGCGCCGGCAGGAGATCGACTGCAGGAGGTCGTTCAGCGAGGCGCCGGAACCCTCGCTGAACGACCTCCTGCAGTCGATCTCCTGCCGGCGCCATTTTCCGTACGAAAACGATTCGCGGCGGGAAATCGCTCCCTGACCCCCGCTGGACCTCCAGGAACTTTTGGCCAGCTTGTGGGGGGCCTCCTGACCCCCACGAGACTTGCCAAAAGTCCAGCGGGGGTCCGGAAGGACCTCCTGCCGTCCAATCTTTTTCGTCTATGGCCGCCGCCATTTTTCGGCGCCATTTTGGAAAATGGCGCCGGCTGAAGACGACAAGATTCAGGAGCAGGAGCCCGTTCCGGACCGCTGCCGTTCCGGACCACCGCTGGACCCGCAGGTTATTTAAGTTATTGGGGGGGGGGGTTCGGGAGGGTGGGGGATTTAATTTAAAGGGTCGGGGGTGGGTTTTAGGGGGTTTTAGTGTGCCGGCTCACGATTCTAACGATTTATAACGATAAATCGTTAGAATCTGTATTGTATTGTGTTCCATAACGGTTTAAGACGATATTAAAATTATCGGACGATAATTTTAATCGTCCTAAAACGATTCACATCCCTATTATTTAGATATGCTGAATACGCAAAAATGATAATGTGCAGAAAGACATGCTGAATATGCAATCGATATAACCAATAGGAAGACTGCTTATTAAACAGTTTAAAACTGCTGACGTCGGCATTTTATGGCTGTATAAGCAGCATGAACACCGACGGCTGCATTCAGTCATTCAAGAGGCTTAGAAGTCGCAGCAAATTTAACTCTGTTAAATCTGATTTTGTTGAATATGTCAACCAATACTCGAATAGTTCATGGACGGTGCCGGAATGATCCTGATATATTCTGTTACATTTGTGGTTGTTTTACAACACCTAAACAAAGGACAAATATATCTGACTTTGTACGAAAAGCTTATCATGCATATTTCAGGGTTAAATTGGGTGACCAGGACAAACCTTGTGCACCACACAAAGTGTGCAGGACATGTGTTGAAAACCTGAGACAGTGGACTAAAGGTCAGAGAAAAAGTCTCAGCTTTGGAGTTCCAATGGTTTGGCGAGAGCCCCAAAACCATGTTGATGACTGCTACTTCTGCATGGTAATTATTACAGGCATGAACATAAAGACAAAATCTTCCATCCAGTACCCAAATCTCCCCTCAGCTGTAAGACCGGTTGCTCACTGCGACGAAGTCCCTTTACCTACCTTCAGTACTTTGGAAAGTTCCGACAACGATGAAGTCTGTCATTCCAATTTTTCCAAAGGCTCCGACGATGAAGATTTCGTGGCCTCAGAAGTTGATGCCAGAATGTGCCAGCCATTCATTCAAGATGAGTTGAATGACCTGGTACGAGATCTTGATCTGCCGAAGTCGTCAGCAGAGTTACTGGGTTCAAGGCTAAAGGAAAAGTACCTGTTGGCTCCCGGTACCAAATTTATGTATTGAAACAGAGAGAAAGATCTTCTGAAAGATTTCCATATGGACGAGGAGCTTGTACACTGCATCAACATCAAAGGACTTAATGAATCAATGGGATGTGATAGTTATGTAGCTGACGAATGGAGGCTTTTTATTGACAGTTCAAAGAGAAGTCTAAAGTGTGTGTTGCTTCACAATGGCAATAAATTAGCTTCCATTCCTATCGCTCACTCAGTAAATATGAAAGAAACTTATGAATCCATGAGAACCATTCTCCAAAAAATCAAATTTAATGATCATTGCTGGATTTTATGTGGTGATCTGAAGGTTATATCGATGCTTCTAGAACAACAAAGCGGTTACACAAATTTTCCTTGCTTCTTGTGCCTTTGGGATAGCCAAGCAAAGGCAGAACATTATACAAGGAAAGTATGGCCCACTAGAGAGAAATTTAAGATCGGTGAAAAGAATATTAAGAATGAACCACTTGTTAAACCTCAGAAAGTGTTGCTCCCCCCATTGCATATAAAATTGGGACTCATGAAACAGTTCGTTAAGGCTTTGGATCAAGATGGTGAGTGCTTCAAGTACCTGTGTACCAAATTTCTTGCTCTTTCACATGAGAAGTTGGAAGCTGGCATATTTGATGGCCCGCAAATTAGGCTTCTAATCAAGGACAGAGAATTCCTCAATACCATGGAAACCATAGAAAAGGGTGCTTGGTCTGCTTTTTCTGACGTAATTACAGACTTTCTTGGCAACTTCAGGGCCGAAAATTATAATCTTTTAGTTCAAAATTTGTTGATTGCTTTTCAAAGACTGGGAGCAAACATGAGTGTCAAATTGCATTTCCTTGATACTTGATACTTCCCCTCAAATCTTGGAGCTATGAGTGAAGAACAAGGAGAACGTTTCCACCAAGACATCAAGACCATGGAACATAGATATCAAGGCAGATGGAACACAAACATGATGGCAGACTACTGCTGGTGTTTACAGGTGACAACCCTGATCATAACTATTGCCAAAAAGAGAAAATTTCTTCCTAACAATTAAAATTTACACAACTACTGCTCTCTTGGTTAGATGATAGACTCATTTTTTGCATGAAAAAAATATATTACGTGCTATTGCTTCTTCAGAACTTCTTCGAGAAGCTTGGGAGTAAATGCCAAGGTGGTGGCCTGGATAGCAAACTGGTTGAAGGACAGAAGACAATGTATGATGGTAAATGGAACTTACTCGGAAGAGAGAGCGGTGATGAGCGGAGTGCCGCAAGGGTTGGTGTTGGGACCGGTCCTGTTCAATATCTTCGTGAGCGACATCGTGGATGGGATAGAAGGTAAGGTTTGTCTATTTGCGGATGATACTAAGATCTGCAACAGAGTGGACACGTCGGAAGGAGTGGAAAGAATGAGACGGGATTTAAGGAAGCTGGAAGTGTGGTCGAAGATATGGCAGCTGAGATTCAATGCCAAGAAGTGCAGAGTCATGCACATGGGGTGTGGAAATCCAAAAGAAATGTATTCGATGGGGGGTGAAGGGCTGATGTGCACGGAGCAGGAGAGAGACCTTGGGGTGATAGTGTCTAATGATCTGAAGTCGGTGAAACAATGTGACAAGGCGATAGCTAAAGCCAGAAGAATGCTGGGCTTCATAGAGAGAGGAATATCAAGTAAGAAAAGGGAAGTGATAATCCCCTTGTACAGTTCCTTGGTGAGGCCTCTCCTGGAGTACTGTGTTCAGTTCTGGACACCGTATTTCCGAAGAGACAGAGACAAGATGGAGGCGGTCCAGAGAAGGGCGACCAAAAAGGTGTATGGTCTTCATAGAATGCCTTATGAGGAGAGATTGAAGAATCTAAATATGTACAACCTGGAGGAAAGGAGGAGCAGAGGTGATATGATACAGATATTCAGATACTTGAAAGGTTTTAATGATCCAAAGTCAACGACAAACCTTTTCCATTGCAAAAAAATCAGCAGAACCAGGGGCCACGATTTAAAACTCCAGGGAGGAAGACTCAGAACCAGTGTCAGGAAGTATTTCTTCACGGAGAGGGTGGTGGATGCCTGGAATGCCCTTCCGGAGGAAGTAATGAAGACTAAAACTGTGAAGGATTTCAAAGGGGCGTGGGATAAACACTGTGGATCCATAAAGTCTAGAGGATGTGAATGAAGAGAAGAGGCATGGGGATGGCTTGCGGGAATGATGGCTACTACCTGGTGATTAATACCCTTATTCAATAAACATACACACGGTTAATGCGACTCCCACATTGCTCTATGCTTCAATGGCAAGAGGAAATGTGGGACAAAGGATTTGCATTCACAAATAAGTGTGGGAGTAGCTTGCTTGTTGCAGCGGTTACTACCCCAAACCAATTAAGCCTGATACTTCACTTTGAATACATATATATAGCGCAGCTCACTGCTTCAATGGCAGGGGGATGGAGAAAAGAGGATTTATATTAAGACAACCAACAAGGACTAAATTGCACAGGCTGGTTAAACAAATAAGCGTGGGAGTAGCTTGCTTATTGCGGCAGTTACTACCCCTAAAACAATTAGACTTGATACTTCACATTGATGCAGCTCCAGCACTGCTCTCTACATCAATAGCAGGGGTGGAAGGAAATTAGAACCAAAAAGTTACCAATAAGGGCCCTGACCTCAGCGGTCAGAGTAACAGATAAGTATGAGAAAAATAACTGAAAGCTTGCCTGGCAGACTGGATGGGCCGTTTGGTCTTCTTCTGCCTTCATTTCTATGTGCTATGTTTCTATATTACCCTTAATATTCAACTTTATAATCTTTAATCAAACATTTCTCATTTGTGAAAAAATTTGACGTATTGCATATTTTCTGACTTCATATTTGGAATCGGCACCTTTCGTTTGGGTAAAATCAGCAAAAATAATTAGGTCAGCAGAAAACTTTTTTCCAAACTTATGACTCTCAGAAGACTTAAACCACTACTAACACCAAATGACTTCCGGTCAGTACTACAAGCATTAATTTTTGCAAGCACTGATTACTGTAATGCCCTTCTACTAGGATTACCCTACACCACAGGTATTACAAAACACAGCTGCAAGAATTTTAACCGGTAAAAGTAAGAGAGACCATATCACCAAAACCCTATTTGAACTACACTGGTTACCCATTGAGCAAAGAATACAATGCAAGACTCTATGCACCATACATAAATTAATACACGAGGAAAAGGCAGAATGGCTGAACACAGCCCTTCACGTACACGTCCCTAATAGAAACCTGAGATCAGCAAACAAAGCCCTACTAACTATTCCTTCAGTAAAAACAGCAAGACTAATGCAAGTAAGGGAAAGGGCCCTATCCCTAGCAGGACCTATAATATGGTACACAATGCCTTTAGAAATCAGAACACAGAGACATCAAAGCATTCAGAAAAAGTTTAAAAACCTGGCTATTTAAGCAAGCGTATCACAAAGAGAATGAAGAGTAGAATCCAGGGAATTGTATGATGCAGTGCGAAGAACTCCCACACACAGACACACATCAGCTTACTCGAATGGTGTGTGTATATTTTATTTTACTTTAACTCTATTAGATTGCAACAACAGAGGACCAGACTTAAGTGTTAATTTATCTTATAGCCGATATACTTAAAGCAGACATGACTTATCTCAACCACTAAGTAATATGTAATATGAAACTATGTTACAGTATTTGATGGCACCTGTTTAGTTAATATAACTCAACACATTTAAGTTTGAAATTATGTGCCTTATTGTGAACCGTTGTGACAGCAACTAGCTTAATGATGGTATAGAAATGATTTTAAATAAATAAATAAAATAAATGTGGCCCAGTGAAGCGTTCTGATGAGCAGAAGGAATGACATATTCGAAGAAAAATGCAACAGAATTTGCAAATAAGGGTAAAAACCTATTTAGAGTCACCAGCAAATAAAGTAAAACAACTGGCTAAAGCAGAAATATGCAGTTATATCTGCAAACACAAGTAGATGAAAACCTGACATAGGAATGGCTAAGGAGAGGAGAATTTAAACCTCAAGATGAAGACAGATGATTGCAGCGCAGGACAATGGGCCATGAACCAGAAAGTTTGCATCCTGCATAGGAAAATAATGGTAAGAGAGACAAATACGGATGCTGGATAAGCGAACAGAAAACGGTTGCAGCCCGGGTGTGATGAGCTGAGGTCAGAGGGTCTGCATACAAAGAGGCATCGCCTGAAACTTTCCTATTCCAATAGATACAAAGCTTGATGCTACAGGAGGAAAACACAACAGCTTTGCTAATAGAAGAGTCAGTGTTAAATGGAAAGAGACAAGATCCTCACCTACCAAATGGTACAGAAACCAAGAGAATGTGACAGGAAGGTACAGAAATAGTCCCAAGAACTTTGCCTGCCACTGCCCTGATGAAAAAGAACTTCCAAGCACCCCTTGATCTGCTGCCTGTACATATTACAACCTGTGAACTGCTGAAGAAGGCTTGCTTGGGCAAAATTCAATTAAGTCGTGCATTAGCAGTAGATGTGAGAGACTGAGATGATATCTGCAAAGAACTACGGATCTGCGGCATATAAATGCTTAAATAAATATCTGGCTTATGAATGAGGTTCATTTCTGTCAAGCTATGTGCAAAGAATTAACACACATATGGACCAACAGCCTCCTAAAGAGCTCCTGGGATATCAGTCCCTGCACTTATTATACAGCAGGAGCTCCCGGGGGCTCAGTCTCTGCACTTATTATACAGCAGGAGCTCCAGGGGGCTCGGTCCCTGCACTTATTATACAGCAGGAGCTCCCAGGGGCTCAGTCCCTGCACTTATTATACAGCAGGAGCTCCCGGGGGCTCGGTCCCTGCACTTATTATACAGCAGGAGCTCTCGGGGGCTCAGTCCTTGCACTTATTATAGAAACATAGAAATGACGGCAGAAGAAGACCAAACGGCCCATCCAGTCTGCCCAGCAAGCTTCACACATTTTTTTCTCATACTTATCTGTTTCTCTTAGCTCTTTGGTTCTATTTCCCTTCCACCCCCACCATTAATGTAGAGAGCAGTGATGAAGCTGCATCCAAGTGAAATATCAAGCTTGATTAGTTAGGGGTAGTAGGGTTAGTAACCGCAGCAATAAGCAAGCTACACCCATGCTTATTTGTTTTACCCAGACTATGTTATTCAGCCCTTATTGGTTGTTTTTCTTCTCCCCTGCCGTTGAAGCAGAGAGCTATGCTGGATATGCGTGAAGTATCAGTTTTTCTTCTCCCCTGCCGTTGAAGCAGAGAGCTGTGCTGGATATGCGTGAAGTATCAGTTTTTCTTCTCCCCTGCCATTGAAGCAGAGAGCTATGCTGGATATGCGTGAAGTATCAGTTTTTCTTCTCCCGTGCCGTTGAAGCAGAGAGCTGTGCTGGATATGCGTGAAGTATCAGTTTTTCTTCTCCCCTGCCGTTGAAGCAGAGAGCTATGGTGGATATGCGTGAAGTATCAGTTTTTCTTCTCCCCTGCCGTTGAAGCAGAGAGCTGTGCTGGATATGTGTGAAGTATCAGTTTTTCTTCTCCCTTGCCGTTGAAGCAGAGAGCTATGCTGGATATGCATGAAGTATCAGTTTTTCTTCTCCCCTGCCGTTGAAGCAGAGAGCTATGCTGGATATGCGTGAAGTATCAGTTTTTCTTCTCCCTTGCCGTTGAAGCAGGGAGCTGTGCTGAATATGCGTGAAGTATCAGTTTTTCTTCTCCCCTGCCGTTGAAACAGAGAGCTACGCTGGATATGCGTGAAGTATCAGTTTTTCTTCTCCCCTGCCGTTGAAGCAGAGAGCTATGCTGGATATGCATGAAGTATCAGTTTTTCTTCTCCCCTGCCGTTGAAGCAGAGAGCTATGCTGGATATGCGTGAAGTATCAGTTTTTCTTCTCCCCTGCCGTTGAAGCAGAGAGCTATGCTGGAAATGCATTGAAAGTGAAGTATCAGGCTTATTTGGTTTGGGGTAGTAACCGCCGTAACAAGCCAGCTACTCCCCGCTTTGTGAGTGCAAATCCTTTTTTCTTCTCCCCTGCCGTTGAAGCAGAGAGCTATGCTGGATATGCGTGAAGTATCAGTTTTTCTTCTCCCCTGCCGTTGAAGCAGAGAGCTATGCTGGATATGCGTGAAGTATCAGTTTTTCTTCTCCCTTGCTGTTGAAGCAGAGAGCTGTGCTGGATATGCGTGAAGTATCAGTTTTTCTTCTCCCCTGCCGTTGAAGCAGAGAGCTATGCTGGATATGCGTGAAGTATCAGGTTTTCTTATTATTATACAGCAGGAACTCCCGGGGGCTCAGTCCCTGCACTTATTATACAGCAGGAGCTCCCGGGGGCTCAGTCCCTGCACTTATTATACAGCAGGAACTCCCAGGATATCAGTCCCTGCACTTATTATACAGCAGGAGCTCCGGGGGGCTCAGTCCCTGCATTTATTATACGGCAGGAACTCCCAGGGTCTCAGTCCCTGCACTTATTATACAGCAGGAGCTCCCGGGGGCTCGGTCCCTGCACTTATTATACAGCAGGAGCTCCCGGGGGCTCAGTCCCTGCACTTATTATACAGCAGGAACTCCCGGGGGCTCGGTCCCTGCACCTAATATACAGCAGGAACTCCCGGGGGCTCGGTCCCTGCACTTATTATACAGCAGGAACTCCCAGGGACTCGGTCCCTGCACCTATTATACTGCAGGAACTCCCTGGGACTCGGTCCCTGCACCTATTATACAGCAGGAACTCCCGGGGACTCGGTCCCTGCACCTATTATACTGCAGGAACTCCCGGGGACTCGGTCCCTGCACCTATTATACAGCAGGAACTCCCGGGGGCTCGGTCCCTGCACCTATTATACAGCAGGAACTCCCGGGGGTTCGGTCCCTGCACCTATTATACAGCAGGAACTCCCGGGGGCTCGGTCCCTGCACTTATTATACAGCAGGAACTCCCGGGGGCTCGGTCCCTGCACTTATTATACAGCAGGAACTCCCTGGGGCTCGGTCCCTGCACTTATTATACAGCAGGAACTCCCGGGGGCTCGGTCCCTGCACTTATTATACAGCAGGAGCTCCCAGGGGCTCGGTCCCTGCACTTATTATACAGCAGGAACTCCCGGGGGCTCGGTCCCTGCACTTATTATACAGCAGGGGCTCCCGGGGGCTCGGTCCCTGCACTTATTATACAGCAGGGGCTCCCGGGGGCTCGGTCCCTGCACTTATTATACAGCAGGAGCTCCCGGGGGCTCGGTCCCTGCACTTATTATACAGGAGGAGCTCCCGGGGGCTCGGTCCCTGCGCTTATTATACAGCGGGAGCTCCCGGGGGCTCGGTCCCTGCGCTTATTATACAGCGGGAGCTCCCGGGGGCTCGGTCCCTGCGCTTATTATACAGCGGGAGCTCCCGGGGGCTCGGTCCCTGCGCTTATTATACAGCGGGAGCTCCCGGGGGCTCGGTCCCTGCACTTATTATACAGCGGGAGCTCCCGGGGACTCAGTCCCAGCACAGGACAGGCACAGCACAGGCAGCAGCAGTACACAACTTCCCTTATACACACACTGCCCCAGCACAGGACAGGCACAGCCCAGGCAGCAGCAGTACACAACTTCCCCCATACACACACTGCCCCAGCAAAGGACAGGCACAGCACAGGCCACAGCAGTACACAACGTCCCTCATACACACACTGCCCCAGCAAAGGACAGGCACAGCACAGGCAGCAGCAGTACACAACTTCCCTCATACACACACTGCCCCAGCACAGGACAGGCACAGCACAGGCCACAGCAGTACACAACTTCTCTTATACACACACTGCCCCAGCACAGGACAGGCACAGCACAGGCAGCAGCAGTACACAACTTCCCCCATACACACACTGCCCCAGCAAAGGACAGGCACAGCACAGGCCACAGCAGTACACAACGTCCCTCATACACACACTGCCCCAGCAAAGGACAGGCACAGCACAGGCAGCAGCAGTACACAACTTCCCTCATACACACACTGCCCCAGCACAGGACAGGCACAGCACAGGCCACAGCAGTACACAACGTCCCTCATACACACACTGCCCCAGCAAAGGACAGGCACAGCACAGGCAGCAGCAGTACACAACTTCCCCCATACACACACTGCCCCAGCAAAGGACAGGCACAGCACAGGCCACAGCAGTACACAACGTCCCTCATACACACACTGCCCCAGCAAAGGACAGGCACAGCACAGGCAGCAGCAGTACACAACTTCCCTCATACACACACTGCCCCAGCAGAGGACAGGCACAGCACAGGCCACAGCAGTACACAACTTCCCTTATACACACACTGCCCCAGCACAGGACAGGCACAGCCCAGGCAGCAGCAGTACACAACTTCCCCCATACACACACTGCCCCAGCAAAGGACAGGCACAGCACAGGCCACAGCAGTACACAACGTCCCTCATACACACACTGCCCCAGCAAAGGACAGGCACAGCACAGGCAGCAGCAGTACACAACTTCCCTCATACACACACTGCCCCAGCACAGGACAGGCACAGCACAGGCCACAGCAGTACACAACTTCCCTTATACACACACTGCCCCAGCACAGGACAGGCACAGCACAGGCAGCAGCAGTACACAACTTCCCCCATACACACACTGCCCCAGCAAAGGACAGGCACAGCACAGGCCGCAGCAGTACACAACGTCCCTCATACACACACTGCCCCAGCAAAGGACAGGCACAGCACAGGCAGCACCAGTACACAACTTCCCTCATACACACACTGCCCCAGCACAGGACAGGCACAGCACAGGCCACAGCAGTACACAACTTCTCTTATACACACACTGCCCCAGCACAGGAGAGGCACAGCCCAGGCAGCAGCAGTACACAACTTCCCTTATAAACACACTGCCCCAGCACAGGACGAGGCACAGCCCAGGCAGCAGCAGTACACAACTTCCCTTATACACACACTGCCCCAGCACAGGACAGGCACAGCCCAGGCAGCAGCAGTACACAACTTCCCTTATACACACACTGCCCCTCCACAGGACAGGCACAGCACAGGCAGCAGCAGTACACAACTTCCCTTATACATACACTGCCCCAGCACAGGACAGGCACAGCACAGGCAGCAGCAGTACACAACTTCCCTCATACACACACTGCCCCAGCACATGACAGGCACAGCCCAGGCAGCAGCAGTACACAACTTCCCTTATACATACACTGCCCCAGCACAGGACAGGCACAGCACAGGCAGCAGCAGTACACAACTTCACTTATACACACTCTGCCCCACCACAGGACAGGCACAGCACAGGCCACAGCAGTACACAACTTCCCTCATACACACACTGCCCCAGCACAGGACAGGCACAGCACAGGCCACAGCAGTACACAACTTCCCTCATACACACACTGCCCCTCCACAGGACAAGCACAGCACAGGCAGCAGCAGCAGTACACAACTTCCCTCATACACACACTGCCCCTCCACAGGACAAGCACAGCACAGGCAGCAGCAGCAGTACACAACTTCCCTTATACACACAGTGCCCCAGCACAGCACAGGCACAGCCCAGGCAGCAGCAGTACACAACTTCCCTTATACACACACTGCCCCAGCACAGCACAGGCACAGCCCAGGCAGCAGCAGTACACAACTTCCCTTATACACACACTGCCCCAGCACAGCACAGGCACAGCCCAGGCAGCAGCAGTACACAACTTCCCTTATACACACACTGCCCCTCCACAGGACAGGCACAGCACAGGCAGCAGCAGTTTAAGCTTCCTTACCTCTTCCCCTCCCCGGCGACCCGCACACATAAGTTTTCTCTGCCAGAACCTTCTCTAGATATGTAAAGGCTGTCAAAAACTGAAGATGAGAGTCTGCCTGGGGGGGTGGGGGGTGCCAGAGCTCCAGGCTGCCGCTCTAGGAAGGTCTTATGAGTTCTTGTGCAGCTGCTGGTTCTGTGTCTCCCCTCCCGCTAATGCTCAGATAACTGCTTGACTCGGTGACAGGTCTGTGTAAGGAGGAATCAAGCTTCTCTCTTCATTCCCACCTTTCTTACCTCTGAAAATACCAAGTGTGATGGCAGGAACTTGCACATCTCGTTTCCTGCTCTTCCATGGAGGCCATGGGGGAAGGAAAAGCAGGACCGGCTCAGCCTGTACCTAATGACCTGGAGTCATCTCTTATCCCTTATCATGAAAACCTGTTACAGAAATTGCTTTGAGCAAAACTAGGATTGCCCGTCGGTTGGTATTCAGTTGGCATGGCTGGTTTTTTGGGGTTTTTTTGTGTTAAAGGCCCAACAAAACAAGATTTGTTGGGCCTTAAAATTGGAAATGTAGCTAATCCCAAGCAACCCAGTTTAAAGAGGGAGGTGGAAGGCCAGTCCTGGATTTCTGACATCCCCATCTTGTGTGCATTCTGTTACCGGCAGCGCTGATTTCAGAGAAACAGGGACTGAAAATCCTACAGTACTTGTGGTAAGTGAGTTCAACAAGCAGATCTGGCCAGAAGTCTCCCTCCTTGACCTTGGCTACTCGAAGGCGCCACATTGTCAGTAATGCCCCAGCCGTTGGCCTGTCCGGGGGTAATCCGTCCCTCCCCTGCCACATTGCCATTCCCACTCCCTCCCTCTGACTGCCTCCCGCCTCCTCCGCCGTGGCCAATGTAAGAAGCTGCAGGCTGAGCGCACATTTCGTGTAAGTTAGCTTTGCTCGTGATTTAACAAGGATTTTAGCGCATAAACAACGTGGGCAGAGCCGAGCGCATCTTCTTACGTCAGCCTAGCAGCCCCTCTCTTTCGAATGCTGGAAATTGAACTCCCGGAGCAGAGGTGCAGAACAGTTCACTCGCGTTTCTGGGGCCAGTGTTATTCTGCGCCCCAGTGCAGACTTGGGCTGGCAGGGTCCGGTGGTCCTGGACTCGGATTTTGTGCACCTAACTTGGAAGCTCCTGACTCATGGTTCATAGTCATAAAACTTAGTTTGGGTGCACACAACAAGATTTGTGAACATAAATCATGTTATGCTCATAACACAAAAAAAATGATTTTTGCGTGCAATTCCTATGCAAGAGGCCGACTACATTTTAAGTCAGGTTTGTGCGCACATTTTAAGTCACGTTTGTGCGCACATTTTGGGGTTAGCGCTGCAGCCATTTGCGGGTCATTAGTTTCCATGTCAGGGGTTAATTCTTATTTCAGTGTGTGAGTAAGGAAAATGCATGCTGAAATCCAATGAATGGTGTTTGCTCTCATTACATTGGCCTCAGAGAGTGGTGGACAGGTGGGTCAGCAGTGGCTTTAGTAGTCAGTGAATCAGTGCAGGGACTGGGATAGGATGTGATGACTTAAGTTGAATGTCGGTATATAAAAAACACAAATAAATAAATAAATAAATAAATAAATAAAATGATTCCCTCTCCTCCTCCTCCTTCTTCCCTTTCTCCCTCCCCTTCTGCTCCTTTCAGGTTCCTACTCATCGCTACCCCCTCTTGCCTCTATGTCTATCTCCAGTCCCCCTTTGACTTCATCTCCAATTCGCTCCTCCTCACATCTTCAGATTCCTGTCTATCTCGTCCTCCCCTGCTAGGATCCTCTTCAAGGCCTCCTTCTCTCAGATTCCTAGGGGGGGGGGGGGAGCTGCTGCAGAGACTGAGAGTACCTGCTTATTGTGTTCCCAACCTGCTGGTCTACCATCACTGAGAGTACTCTGCCAGGGAGGGGGGGACGCAGAGGGTTGCTTGGCCTTTTAAATATGGCAATGTTTGATACAGCTTTTACCAAGGGATGTCCTGTTTTCTGGGGATATAGCAGTGGGTTACCTTAGCGTGATGACTTATGGAGGAAGGGGACTGATGAGAAATGCGGTGATGCCTTAGGTTGGAAGCCATTTTTATTTTGAGCCGCTGAGTTGGCAACCCTAACAGTTTTCTTGTGTACTATATTATGAAGCAATGCAGTAAGGCTGCCGAGAATATTAGGGGAGGGAGTTATGTGTGGGGCTTTACCTTTCTAATGGCGTAACCTATTGGTGCAAACAAGATCACACATGATTAAAATAAATGAAATACTGACTAATCAGTAGCTCACATAATTTCTTTCATTTTTTTGAAAGTTATCAAAAGCCAAATACAGAGAGAACCATTGACGCATTGATGGAAATGACATGATCTTGACCTTGAGGCAATTCAGTCCTCTGTTGACCCCTCTTACTGCCTTCAGGGACAATATATTTCCAAAAGTGACCTCATGCCTGATATATAATACAGAATTAGAGAGGAGGGGTAGCCTGGCGAGTAGACTGGGCCTCC
Source organism: Rhinatrema bivittatum (assembly GCF_901001135.1). Lineage (NCBI taxonomy): Eukaryota > Metazoa > Chordata > Amphibia > Gymnophiona > Rhinatrematidae > Rhinatrema > Rhinatrema bivittatum. The sequence continues at coordinate 70,079,479 of NC_042628.1, read as the reverse complement.
GTTTTAATCCCAGCTCTGCCCGCCACCAACACTGCGAGTGACCTTGGCAAAGAACTATCAATTTGTGCCTCCTGGACCCAGGTGGAAAGAAAAGATTGGATTTCTTTTGGCTATCCCAGGCAACAAATTAAATGATTACTAATTATTTAGCATATTCCACAGGATAACGATTAATTGATGCTGTGCTGTAGCAGAGACAGAGAGGGTAGATTTGTACTAATCAGGATGTGGGGGATACCCTGGCAACAGCTTAAAGTTATTGCCTATCAGGAAGGCTGATTTGCATGCAGTTTCCCCCCCCCCGCAGGATGTTTGTTTTATGGGTTTAGGAAGCTTTGTCTCTTTGGCTGCAACGTTAGGTAAATCAACAGCCCACAGTTTCTCAGGGCTAAAATGAAATGAGTCCTCGGGGGAAGCACGCATGCCTCTTCCCTCCCTGCCGGACAGAGTGCGATTACAGGATAAATGGCAGACGAATGGGGCCAGGGATTGTAATTCACTGGTGTCTTGTCTGAGATCATTTGCTCTGCTGTTCATATATTTTTATCCTGACGTTTCCTCCCTCCCCTTGGGCTTTCAGCTCAGTCAGACCCGGCCTCTATTGGTGCCACGAGCCTTCATCTCTCTCTCCTTTCCCATGTAGTCCAGACCTCAGCCAGGATTTACCAACCTACTCGGCAATTAAGGTCATCACAACGTGGTTTACTGGATGTCCCTCACGCCCATCTTGCTTTTACACGGGAAACTGCTTTTTCTGTAGCTGCTCCCTCTATCTGGAGCTCTTTACCTTTCGAAGTTCGAATACAGGAACCTCTGAAGAAATTTAGAATTTCCCTAAAAAACTTTCTCCTTCAGTGCCTCTTGATGCAAGATCTGAATTTCAAAATGCTGGTAGTTTCTGTATTGTTTTAGAATCCAATGCAGTTGTATGTGATATTTTTGGTGTTTGTTTCTTGATACTGTTTTATGTGTGTTATATTGTAAATCGCCTAGGCCACAATTTTGTTGTGTTAAGTGATTAATACATTTTAATAAATGAGAAATGAAATGAAAATGGCCACCAGGGGTCGCTGTTGTGTGGTGACTGGAATGTCCTCTCCACCCCACATCCTTAGTGAGTGTTGCACATGCAACACCCCCAGCGCCAGATACTCTAAGGAGCAGGAATGGAGCCCAGGTTTCCAGCCCTGGTATTAAGCCCTCAGGCTGATTGTCATATCTGTTCATTGTTGTAACTATGTGCCAGTCCCTTAAGTCATCCAGTCCTAGAGGTGACAGGCTCTGTATCCCTGCCCCCATGCCCTGAGCCCTCCAGTCCTAGAGGTGACAGGCTCTGTATCCCTGCTCCCATCCCCTGATCCCTCCAGTCCTAGAGGTGACAGGCTCTGTATCCCTGCACCCATCCCCCGATCCCTCCAGTCCTAGAGGTGATAGGCTCTGTATCCCTGCTCCCATCCCCTGATCCCTCCAGTCTTAGAGGTGACAGGCTCTGTATCCCTGCTCCCATCCCCTGAGCCCTCCAGTCCTAAAGGTGACAGGCTCTGTATCCCTGCTCCCATCCCCTGATCCCTCCAGTCCTAGAGGTGACAGGCTCTGTATCCCTGCGCCCATGCCCTGAGCCCTCCAGTCCTAGAGGTGACAGGCTCTGTATCCCTGCTCCCATCCCCTGATCCCTCCAGTCCTAGAGGTGACAGGCTCTGTATCCTGCTCCCATCCCCCGATCCCTCCAGTCCTAGAGGTGATAGGCTCTGTATCCCTGCACCCATCCCCCGATCCCTCCAGTCCTAGAGGTGACAGGCTCTGTATCCCTGCACCCATCCCCTGATCCCTCCAGTCCTAGAGGTGACAGGCTCTGTATCCCTGCGCCCATCCCCCGATCCCTCCAGTCCTAGAGGTGACAGGCTCTGTATCCCTGCTCCCATCCCCTGATCCCTCCAGTCCTAGAGGTGACAGGCTCTGTATCCCTGCTCCCATCCCCTGATCCCTCCAGTCCTAGAGGTGATGGGTTCTGTATCCCTGCCCCCAACCCCTGATCCCTCCAGTCCTAGAGGTGACAGGCTCTGTATCCCTGCACCCATCCCCTAGCCCTCCAGTCCTAGAGGTGACAGGCTCTGTATCCCTGCTCCCATCCCCTGAGCCCTCCAGTCCTAGAGGTGACAGGCTCTGTATCCCTGCACCCATCCCCTGATCCCTCCAGTCCTAGAGGTGACAGGCTCTGTATCCCTGCGCCCATCCCCCGATCCCTCCAGTCCTAGAGGTGACAGGCTCTGTATCCCTGCTCCCATCCCCTGATCCCTCCAGTCCTAGAGGTGACAGGCTCTGTATCCCTGCACCCATCCCCTAGCCCTCCAGTCATAGAGGTGACAGGCTCTGTATCCCTGCTCCCATCCCCTGAGCCCTCCAGTCCTAGAGGTGACAGGCTCTGTATCCCTGTGCCCATCCCCTGATCCCTCCAGTCCTAGAGGCGACAGGCTCTGTATCCCTGCACCCATCCCCTGATCCCTCCAGTCCTAGAGGTGACAGGCTCTGTATCCCTGCACCCATCCCCTGATCCCTCCAGTCCTAGAGGTGACAGGCTCTGTATCCCTGCATCCATCCCCTGATCCCTCCAGTCCTAGAGGTGACAGGCTCTGTATCCCTGAGCCCATCCCCTGATCCCTCCAGTCCTAGAGGTGACAGGCTCTGTATCCCTGCACCCATCCCCTGATCCCTCCAGTCCTAGAGATGACAGGCTCTGTATCCCTGCACCCATCCCCTGATCCCTCCAGTCCTAGAGGTGACAGGCTCTGTATCCCTGCATCCATCCCCTGATCCCTCCAGTCCTAGAGGTGACAGGCACTGTATCCCTGCACCCGTCCCCTGATCCCTCCAGTCCTAGAGGTGACAGGCTCTGTATCCCTGCTCCCATCCCCTGATCCCTCCAGTCCTAGAGGTGACAGGCTCTGTATCCCTGCACCCATCCCCTGATCCCTCCAGTCGTAGAGGTGACAGGCTCTGTATCCCTGCACCCATCCCCTGATCCCTCCAGTCCTAGAGGTGACAGGCTCTGTATCCCTGCATCCATCCCCTGATCCCTCCAGTCCTAGAGGTGACAGGCACTGTATCCCTGCACCCATCCCCTGATCCCTCCAGTCCTAGAGGTGACAGGCTCTGTATCCCTGCTCCCATCCCCTGATCCCTCCAGTCCTAGAGGTGACAGGCTCTGTATCCCTGCACCCATCCCCTGATCCCTCCAGTCCTAGAGGTGACAGGCTCTGTATCCCTGCTCCCATCCCCTGATCCCTCCAGTCCTAGAGGTGACCCTAGAGGTGACATGCTCTGTATCCCTGCTCCCATCCCCTGATCCCTCCAGTCCTAGAGGTGACGGGCTCTGTATCCCTGCTCCCATCCCCTGATCCCTCCAGTCCTAGAGGTGACGGGCTCTGTATCCCTGCACCCATCCCCTGATCCCTCCAGTCCTAGAGGTGACAGGCTCTGTATCCCTGCTCCCATCCCCTGATCCCTCCAGTCCTAGAGGTGACGGGCTCTGTATCCCTGCACCCATCCCCTGATCCCTCCAGTCCTAGAGGTGACGGGCTCTGTATCCCTGCGCCCATCCCCCGATCCCTCCAGTCCTAGAGGTGACGGGCTCTGTATCCCTGCGCCCATCCCCCGATCCCTCCAGTCCTAGAGGTGACGGGCTCTGTATCCCTGCTCCCATCCCCCGATCCCTCCAGTCCTAGAGGTGACGGGCTCTGTATCCCTGCTCCCATCCCCCGATCCCTCCAGTCCTAGAGGTGACGGGCTCTGTATCCCTGCTCCCATCCCCCGAGCCCTCCAGTCCTAGAGGTGACGGGCTCTGAATCCCTGCATCCATCCCCTGATCCCTCCAGTCCTAGAGGTGACGGGCTCTGTATCCCTGCTCCCATCCCCTGATCCCTCCAGTCCTAGAGGTCACAGGCTCTGTATCCCTGCGCCCATCCCCTGATCCCTCCAGTCCTAGAGGTGACAGGCTCTGTATCCCTGTTTCCATCCCCTGATCCCTCCAGTCCTAGAGGTGACAGGCTCTGTATCCCTGTTTCCATCCCCTGATCCCTCCAGTCCTAGAGGTGACAGGCTCTGTATCCCTGCGCCCATCCCCTGATCCCTCCAGTCCTAGAGGTGACAGGCTCTGTATCCCTGCTCCCATCCCCTGAGCCCTCCAGTCCTAGAGGTGACAGGCTCTGTATCCCTGCTCCCATCCCCTGATCCCTCCAGTCCTAGAGGTGACAGGCTCTGTATCCCTGCTCCCATCCCCTGATCCCTCCAGTCCTAGAGGTGACAGGCTCTGTATCCCTGTGCCCATCCCCTGATCCCTCCAGTCCTAGAGGTGACAGGCTCTGTATCCCTGCGCCCTTCCCCCTGATCCCTCCAGTCCTAGAGGTGACAGGCTCTGTATCCCTGCATCCATCCCCTGATCCCTCCAGTCCTAGAGGTGACAGGCTCTGTATCCCTGCTCCCATCCCCTGATCCCTCCAGTCCTAGAGGTGACAGGCTCTGTATCCCTGCTCCCATCCCCTGATCCCTCCAGTCCTAGAGGTGACAGGCTCTGTATCCCTGCTCCCATCCCCTGATCCCTCCAGTCCTAGAGGTGACAGGCTCTGTATCCCTGCGCCCATCCCCTGATCCCTGCAGTCCTAGAGGTGACAGGCTCTGTATCCCTGCTCCCATCCCCTGATCCCTCCAGTCCTAGAGGTGACAGGCTCTGTATCCCTATACCCATCCCCTGATCCCTCCAGTCCTAGAGGTGACAGGCTCTGTATCCCTGCACCATCCCCTGATCCCTCCAGTCCTAGAGGTGACAGGCTCTGTATCCCTGCACCATTCCCTGATCCCTCCAGTCCTAGAGGTGACAGGCTCTGTATCCCTGCACCCATCCCCTGATCCCTCCAGTCCTAGAGGTGACAGGCTCTGTATCGCTGCTCCCATCCCCTGATCCCTCCAGTCCTAGAGGTGACAGGTTCTGTATCCCTGCCCCATCCCCTGATCCCTCCAGTCCTAGAGGTGACAGGCTCTGTATCCCTGCTCCCATCCCCTGATCCCTCCAGTCCTAGAGGTGACAGGCTCTGTATCCCTGCTTCCGTCCCCTGATCCCTCCAGTCCTAGAGGTGACAGGCTCTGTATCCCTGCTCCCATCCCCTGATCCCTCCAGTCCTAGAGGTGACAGGCTCTGTATCCCTGCCCCATCCCCTGATCCCTCCAGTCCTAGAAGTGACAGGCTCTGTATCCCTGCTCCCATCCCCTGATCCCTCCAGTCCTAGAAGTGACAGGCTCTGTATCCCTGCTCCCATCCCCTGATCCCTCCAGTCCTAGAGGTGACAGGCTCTGTATCCCTGCTCCCATCCCCTGAGCCCTCCAGACCTAGAGGTGACAGGCTCTGTATCCCTGCACATATCCCCTGATCCCTCCAGTCCTAGAAGTGACAGGCTCTGTATCCCTGCTCCCATCCCCTGATCCCTCCGGTCCTAGAAGTGAGAGGCTCTGTATCCCTGCGCCCATCCCCTGAGGTCTCCAAACCTAGAGGTGGCAGGCCTCTGGGCTAATCTCTTCATCAGTCCTATTAGTCGGTAAAGCAGAAAGCTGTATAGTTTTGGAATGACAAACTATCCAGTCAGTGCTGAGCTGAGCTGAGTCTACAGCCAATTTCCTACAGCACGCTCAAGGCTGGATTACTTTATTGCAATCCCAGGGTGACATGATTGATACTTCCCCATTGTCCCCTCCTGCACACGCTCTCCCTCTTCCACCCCCCACCCTCCCAGCAGCTTCCTTCTCACCATCTCTCTCCACACCCCACCGGTCAAAAACTTTTCAAGGTGAAGAGCATTTTCCACCTCAGTCGCCACCATTAGCAGGTCCCAGGCACTAACATTTTTCTTCTGAGAAGGAAGGCGTGCAGGCCACAGGAGGGGACTCGGGACGTGCTTCAGCCTCAGGGTGAAAAGGGACAGCAGGAGCAAGGTCGCTGAGCATAAATACCACAGCCATTTCACCTGTAGCCCGGTCTTGGACTGGCAGCGTGACGGGGGTGTCACTCAGGGCTGAAACCTGGCGGGCGGTGCTCTCTGTAGTCCTGCAATATTTCTCTCTTCTTCCCTAACCCTAACCCTGACCCTGACCCTGTGGTATTGTCAGCCTCCTCCCGTGTGCTCCCAGGGCTGCGGCCCTTCTGGCTGGAGTGACCCCTGCTTCAGAAAGTCACTTCCACTCCGTTCATTCACTTTTCACTTCAGAACACGGGCAAGATTTATTCATGAAACAAAAAAGTACATGGGGGGTTTCTGGCTTTCGTACAGTTTAATGTTTTGTACGAGGTTCTCGGCCCTGTTGAGAAACGTGCTTTATTAAAGGCTGCTTTTGCTAGCATTAATTAAAACAGCTGCCACGTGGTACCTGGCAGAAGTCTGAGCTATTTCAGACCTAGCCTCTGTGCTCTCTTGGGCTACAGCGCTATCAGTCTTCCTTGGCAATTACCTGACATTTCCCCCCTGTTTTTACAATTCCTCCTCGTCTGTAGTGACAGTCCTTAGCCAGGGACCACAGACTGCAGCTCCCTCCGGAGCCCGGTACATGTACATCCTGAGCCCGGCCATTAGATGTCACCATTCAGCAATGGCTGAGACTCCCTGCATGTTCCCAGGGGCTGTGAGCGCTTCCTTTGCAGCATCTTCGGCCCTGTCCGGCCCGGGGCAATGGAAGATTTGTGCCAGGAATAAAAAAACCGGGTCTTCCGCTTGCCGCTGAACTGGCATGTGCTTATGTATCTGCGACTTCCAATCAAAGCAAAGAGAGTTTAGATAAGAAATTAGCAGAGAAATGAGTCCCAGGTTAGCTGGGATAGTTAAGACGAGTCTTTATTAGATTGTCTGATGGATTAAGTGGTATTGATTCGCTCAGTCTGCAGAGAGCCCTGGTTTAGAGGCAGATTATACTGTGGGAAGCCGCATCGCATAGGGTGAGCTGAAATTGCTGTCTTCGAAGGTGTAAAACAGATTCAGTTTGCTATTTTTCTTTTTGACGTTGAATTTGTTCCTGGTCTCAGTCTTCCAGATTGTGAAGGGATTTATTATTTTAGTTGCAAAGAGTTTATCTTCTGCTGGTGGGAATTTACTGTTAAATCTTTCGGATGCTCTTTCTGATTAATGTCTATTCATTCATGTAACTGCCCCCTCTTAATTCCCCCCCCCCCCCCAGCATCTCCACCCCGATTCTTCTCCTAAGTCCTTCCTTTCACAAGGGGCTTCACTTTGGGGCAGTCGAGGCCCTGTACCCTCACCAAATGCTTCAGCACCCACGATATTCAAGTGCTTTCCTTTCTTAATGCAAATAAGAGCTCAAACACTCTGTTGGTGTTCCACATAAAATACTTTATTGTGAAGAGTTGCTTTCAACACAAGATGTGGCATTTAGAATATCATCTGTGGCGCATTTACTGACTGATCTCCGTTCTGGGAACTGGTGCGTCTCTGGATCTCTTTGCTGGCATCCCTTTTCCTTCTCACGTCAGTTTCCCTTTAAGTGCTTAGATTCCCTTTCCCTCGGGTCACCCCTGGACCTTTGACTCCAGTGGACACATGAAAATGGTTCTCTATGTCCCGGTCTTCCTCCAGGTGTCTGGGTGGCTGTTATTCCATGCTCTCCTGGAGGTCCATATTCAAAAGCATTTAACCGGATAACTGGGAAGTTATACAGCTGAATGAAGATTTAGGAAGTTCTCCTGCTACATATAAGTGAGCAGGCTAGAATTTAGGCAGAGAAGTTAGGGGTGTCCTGGAGGTGTAACTGGAAGGAGCTGAGTTAACTTATCTGGTTAACTCTGGTCAGCCAGATAAACTTAGCCAGCTAACTTTGAGATAGGTATATTCAGCGGTTAGGCTGCCCCACTGACTGTGTATGGGCTAAGTTAGTGGAGCCGCCCAGCGGCTGAATATGGACCTCCTGGAGTGCAAGGCCAGAGTTGCATCTGCTCACATCCTCGCCTACCAATGGATCTGGATGAGTCCCATAGGTTCTTTCAGGTTTCTGCTTGGAGGGTACCGAGTTGCACAGATGGAACGATACAGAAGGAGCATCTTCAGGTTCCTCAAAGCTTCTGGGAAACCCTAAAATTCACCTTTCCTTTCACAAAAAAATCCCAAACTCCACAGGGTGGAGTGGTGCCGCAGGACTGGAGAAGAGCGATGGAGGTCCCACGTCACTAAAGTGATAGCAGAGAGGAGGCTGGAAACTGCTGGCCGGCTAACCTTACCTCCGTGGTGGGAAAACGAATGGAGAGGCTGCTGAAGGAAAGGACAGTGAACCATCTGCAATCCAGTGGGTTACAGGATCCGAGAGCACATGGTTTTAGCAGCGGAAGGTCCTCTCAAATGAATTTGATTGATTTTTTGTGATTGGGTAACTAAAGAACTGAATCAAGGAAGAGCAATTGATGTGGTTTACTTGGATTTCAGTGAGGTTTTAGATAAGGACCTGCAAAGAAGGCTGGAACATAAAATGAGAAGGCTGGGAGTGGGTCCCACAGTGGTGAAATGGATTGCAGATTGGCTGACTGTCAGACGTCAGAGAGTAGTGGTAAATGGATTCTATTCCGAAGCAAGAAGAGTGACAAGTGGAGCGCCTCAAGGATCTGTTCTAGGACCGGTTCTGTTTAATCTCTTTGTGAGTGATATTACAGAAGGATTAAAAGGTAAAATCAGTCCTTTTACGGATAATACTAAAGATCTGCAGCAGAGTAGATACACCTGAAGGAGAGAATGAGAAGTGACCTAGGAAAACTCGAGAAGTGGTCGTAGGTTTGGCATTTGGAATTCAATGCCAAGAAATGCTTTGGGAGCGCAATAATCCAGAGGAGTTGCATGTGTTGGGGGGGGGGGGGGGGGGGGGAGTGACAGACTGGGAGAGAGACCCTGGGGTGACCGTGCCTGATGATACGAAGGCCGCGAAGCAATGTGACAAAGCGAGGATGCTGGACTGCATACAGAGAGGCACAACTAGCAGGAAAAAGGAGGTGATAATGCCCCTGTACAGGTTACTACTGAGGCCTCACCTGGAGTACCGCCTTCAGTCCCGGAGATCTCATCTCAAAAAAGGCAAGGACACAATGGAAGTGGTCCAGAGAAAGGCGATCATAGTGGTGTGGGGTCTGTACTGAGAGCCATATGAGAGGACACCAAAGGACCTTAATATGACACCTTGGACGAGAAAAGAGACAGGGGAGATATGATACAGAGCTTCTAATACCTGAAAGGAGCTCATGATGCACACAAATCAAATATTTTCCAATGGAAAGGAAGCTGTACAACTAGGGATCGTGATATGAAACTCCAAGGGGGGAAAGTCAAGAATAATAGGAAAGATTTCTTCTTGGAAAGGGTGGAGGACGCATGGAGTGTCCTCCCGGAAGAGGTGGTGAAGACAAAAACAGTAGAGGAATTCAAAAGGGCATGGGACAAACGCAGAGGATACCTGCTCATTAGAAAATGGAAATGAAATGGGGTAACTTTTTCCTATTACACTACAAGTTTACATTGCTTGGGAGTGGCCTGCATGGCGCGGCAGCTGCTTTTACCCTTAACAGAGGGCCTGGGGGTGGTCTGCATGGCAATGCAGCTTCTATTACCCTTAAAAGAGGGCTTCGGGTGGCCTGCAAGGTGCGACAGCTGCTTTTCCCTTAACAGAGGACTTGGGGGTGGCCTGCAAGGTGCGACAGCTGCTATTACCCTTAACAGAGGGCTTGGGGGTGGCCTGCAAGGTGCGACAGCTGCTATTACCCTTAACAGAGGGCTTGGGGGTGGCCTGCATGGTGCGGCAGCTGCTTTTCCCTTAACAGAGGGCTTGGGGGTGGCCTGCATGGTGCGGCAGCTGCTATTACCCTTAACAGAGGGCTTGGGGGTGGCCTGCATGGCGCGGCAGCTGCTATTACCCTTAACAGAGGGCTTGGGGGTGGCCTGCATGGCACGGCAGCTGCTATTACCCTTAATGGAGGGCTTGGGGGTGGCCTGCATGGTGCGACAGCTGCTATTACCCTTAACAGAGGGCTTGGGGGTGGCCGGCATGGCGCGGCAGCTGCTATTACCCTTAACAGAGGGCTTGGGGGTGGCCTGCATGGCGCGGCAGCTGCTATTACCCTTAACAGAGGGCTTGGGGGTGGCCTGCATGGTGCGACAGCTGCTATTACCCTTAACAGAGGGCTTGGGGGTGGCCTGCAATGGTGCAACAGCTGCTATTACCCTTAACAGAGGGCTTGGGGGTGGCCGGCATGGCGCGGCAGCTGCTATTACCCTTAACAGAGGGCTTGGGGGTGGCCTGCATGGTGCGACAGCTGCTATTACCCTTAACAGAGGGCTTGGGGGTGGCCGGCATGGCGCGGCAGCTGCTATTACCCTTAACAGAGGGCTTGGGGGTGGCCTGCATGGCGCGGCAGCTGCTATTACCCTTAACAGAGGGCTTGGGGGTGGCCTGCATGGTGTGGCAGCTGCTATTACCCTTAACAGAGGGCTTGGGGGTGGCCGGCATGGCGCGGCAGCTGCTATTACCCTTAACAGAGGGCTTGGGGGTGGCCTGCATGGCACGGCAGCTGCTATTACCCTTAACAGAGGGCTTGGGGGTGGCCTGCATGGCGCGGCAGCTGCTATTACCCTTAACAGAGGGCTTGGGGGTGGCCTGCATGGTGTGGCAGCTGCTATTACCCTTAACAGAGGGCTTGGGGGTGGCCTGCATGGCACGGCAGCTGCTATTACCCTTAACAGAGGGCTTGGGGTGGCCTGCATGGCGCGGCAGCTGCTATTACCCTTAACAGAGGGCTTGGGGGTGGCCTGCATGGTGTGGCAGCTGCTATTACCCTTAACAGAGAGCCTGAGGGTGGCCTGAATGGCGCGGCAGCTGCTTTTACCCTTAACAGAGGGCTTGAGGGTGGCCTGCATGGTGCAGCAGCTGCTATTACCCTTAATGGAGGGCTTGGGGGTGGCCTGCATGGTGCGGCAGCTGCTATTACCCTTAAAAGAGGGCTTCAGGGTGGCCTGCATGGCGTGGCAGCTGCTTTTCCCTTAACAGAGGGCTTGGGGGTGGCCTGCATGGTGCGACAGCTGCTATTACCCTTAATGGAGGGCTTGGGGGTGGCCGGCATTGCAGGCAGCTGCTGTTACCCTTAAAAGAGGGCTTCAGGGTGGCCGGCATGGCGTGGAAGCTGCTATTACCCTTAACAGAGGGCTTGGGGGTGGCCTGCATGGCACGGCAGCTGCTATTACCCTTAAAAGAGGGCTTCAGGGTGGCCTGCATGGCGTGGAAGCTGCTATTACCCTTAATGGAGGGCTTGGGGGTGGCCTGCAAGGTGCGACAGCTGCTGATACCCTTAACAGAGGGCTTGGGGGTGGCCTGCATGGCGTGGAAGCTGCTATTACCCTTAACAGAGGGCTTGGGGGTGGCCTGCAAGGTGCGACAGCTGCTATTACCCTTAACAGAGAGCCTGAGGGTGGTCTGCATGGTGCAGCAGCTGCTATTACCCTTAACAGAGGGCTTGGGGGTGGCCGGCATGGCGCGGAAGCTGCTATTACCCTTAACAGAGGGCTTGGGGGTGGCCTGCATGGCGCGGCAGCTGCTATTACCCTTAACAGAGAGCCTGAGGGTGGCCTGAATGGCGCGGCAGCTGCTTTTACCCTTAACAGAGGGCTTGAGGGTGGCCTGCATGGTGCAGCAGCTGCTATTACCCTTAACGGAGGGCTTGGGGGTGGCCGGCATTGCAGGCAGCTGCTGTTACCCTTAACAGAGGGCCTGAGGGTGGCCAGCATGGCGCGGCAGCTGCTATTACCCTTAACAGAGAGCCTGAGAGTGGCCTGAATGGCGCGGCAGCTGCTTTTACCCTTAACAGAGGGCTTGAGGGGTGGCCTGCATGGGGCGGCAGCTGCTGATACCCTTAACAGAGGGCTTGGGGGTGTCCTGCACGGCGCGGCAGCTGCTGTTACCCTTAACAGAGAGACTGGGGTTGCCTGCACGGCGCGGCAGCTGCTATTAATTATTTATTTATTTATTTATTTATTTAAAATTTTTATATACCGACATTCATCCAGGATATCATATCGGTTCACATTGTAACGCAATAACAAACGCACGGCATGGCGCTTTAACATTGAACATTAAAACATGATAACAAGGCATTAATGAGAGGGGGGAACAATAATATGGGAAGTTTTGCAATAAAATTATATGTACAAAAGAAAGAAAACTATGAAGTTAATTTTAATAAGGCTAGGAGATATTATCCTTAACAGAGGGCTTCAGGTTGGCCTGCATGGTGTGGCAGCTGCTATTACCCTTAACAGAGGGCTTGGGGGTGGCCTGCAAGGTGCGACAGCTGCTATTACCCTTAACAGAGGGCTTGGGGGGTGGCCTGCATGGTGTGGCAGCTGCTATTACCTTAACAGAGGGCTTGGGGGTGGCCTGCATGGCACGGCAGCTGCTATTACCCTTAACAGAGGGCTTGGGGGTGGCCTGCATGGTGTGGCAGCTGCTATTACCCTTAACAGAGGGCTTGGGGGTGGCCGGCATGGCACGGCAGCTGCTATTACCCTTAACAGAGGGCTTGGGGGTGGCCTGCATGGCGCAGCAGCTGCTATTACCCTTAACAGAGGGCTTGGGGGTGGCCTGCATGGTGCAGCAGCTGCTATTACCCTTAATAGAGGGCTTGGGGGTGGCCGGCATGGCACGGCAGCTGCTATTACCCTTAACAGAGGGCTTCAGGGTGGCCTGCATGGCGCAGCAGCTGCTATTACCCTTAACAGAGGGCTTGGGGGTGGCCTGCATGGTGCGGCAGCTGCTATTACCCTTAATGGAGGGCTTGGGGGTGGCCGGCATGGCACGGCAGCTGCTATTACCCTTAACAGAGGGCTTGGGGGTGGCCTGCATGGCGCAGCAGCTGCTATTACCCTTAACAGAGGGCTTGGGGGTGGCCTGCATGGTGCAGCAGCTGCTATTACCCTTAATGGAGGGCTTGGGGGTGGCCTGCATGGCACGGCAGCTGCTATTACCCTTAAAAGAGGGCTTCAGGGTGGCCTGCATGGTGCAGCAGCTGCTATTACCCTTAACAGAGGGCTTGGGGGTGGCCTGCATGGTGCAGCAGCTGCTATTACCCTTAATGGAGGGCTTGGGGGTGGCCTGCATGGCGCGGCAGCTGCTATTACCCTTAACAGGGAGCCTGAGGGTGGCCTGCATGGTGCAGCAGCTGCTATTACCCTTAATGGAGGGCTTGGGGGTGGCCTGCATGGCGCGGCAGCTGCTATTACCCTTAACAGAGGGCTTGGGGGTGGCCTGCATGGCGCGGCAGCTGCTATTACCCTTAACAGAGGGCTTGGGGGAGGCCGGCATGGCGCGGAAGCTGCTATTACCCTTAACAGAGGGCTTGGGGGTGGCCTGCAAGGTGCGACAGCTGCTATTACCCTTAACAGAGGGCTTGGGGGTGGCCTGCAAGGTGCGACAGCTGCTATTACCCTTAACAGAGGGCTTGAGGGTGGCCTGCATGGCGCGGCAGCTGCTATTACCCTTAACAGAGGGCTTGGGGGTGGCCTGCAAGGTGCGACAGCTGCTATTACCCTTAACAGAGGGCTTGGGGGTGGCCTGCATGGCGTGGCAGCTGCTATTACCCTTAACAGAGGGCTTGGGGGTGGCCTGCATGGCGTGGCAGCTGCTATTACCCTTAACAGAGGGCTTGGGGGTGGCCTGCAAGGTGCGACAGCTGCTATTACCCTTAACATAGGGCTTGGGGGTGGCCTGCATGGTGCGGCAGCTGCTTTTCCCTTAACAGAGGGCTTGGGGGTGGCCTGCATGGCGCGGCAGCTGCTATTACCCTTAACATAGGGCTTGGGGGTGGCCTGCATGGTGCGGCAGCTGCTTTTCCCTTAACAGAGGGCTTGGGGGTGGCCTGCATGGAGCGGCAGCTGCTTTTCCCTTAACAGAGGGCTTGGGGGTGGCCTGCATGGCGCGGCAGCTGCTATTACCCTTAACATAGGGCTTGGGGGTGGCCTGCATGGCGCGGCAGCTGCTATTACCCTTAACAGAGGGCTTGGGGGTGGCCTGCATGGCGCGGCAGCTGCTATTACCCTTAACAGAGGGCTTGGGGGTGGCCTGCATGGTGTGGCAGCTGCTATTACCCTTAACAGAGGGCTTGGGGTGGCCTGCAAGGTGCGACAGCTGCTATTACCCTTAACAGAGGGCTTGGGGGTGGCCTGCATGGAGCGGCAGCTGCTTTCCCTTAACAGAGGGCTTGGGGGTGGCCTGCATGGCGCGGCAGCTGCTATTACCCTTAACAGAGGGCTTGGGGGTGGCCTGCATGGAGCGGCAGCTGCTTTTCCCTTAACAGAGGGCTTGGGGGTGGCCTGCATGGTGCGGCAGCTGCTTTTCCCTTAACAGAGGGCTTGGGGGTGGCCTGCATGGTGTGGCAGCTGCTATTACCCTTAACAGAGGGCTTGGGGGTGGCCTGCATGGTGCGGCAGCTGCTTTTCCCTTAACAGAGGGCTTGGGGGTGGCCTGCATGGTGTGGCAGCTGCTATTACCCTTAACATAGGGCTTGGGGGTGGCCTGCATGGCGCGGCAGCTGCTATTACCCTTAACAGAGGGCTTGGGGGTGGCCTGCATGGAGCGGCAGCTGCTTTTCCCTTAACAGAGGGCTTGGGGGTGGCCTGCATGGTGCGGCAGCTGCTTTTCCCTTAACAGAGGGCTTGGGGGTGGCCTGCATGGTGTGGCAGCTGCTATTACCCTTAACAGAGGGCTTGGGGGTGGCCTGCATGGAGCGGCAGCTGCTTTTCCCTTAACAGAGGGCTTGGGGGTGGCCTGCATGGAGCGGCAGCTGCTTTTCCCTTAACAGAGGGCTTGGGGGTGGCCTGCATGGTGCGGCAGCTGCTTTTCCCTTAACAGAGGGCTTGGGGGTGGCCTGCATGGCGCGGCAGCTGCTATTACCCTTAACATAGGGCTTGGGGGTGGCCTGCATGGTGTGGCAGCTGCTATTACCCTTAACAGAGGGCTTGGGGTGGCCTGCATGGTGCGGCAGCTGCTTTTCCCTTAACAGAGGGCTTGGGGGTGGCCTGCATGGCGCGGCAGCTGCTATTACCCTTAACAGAGGGCTTGGGGGTGGCCTGCATGGCGCGGCAGCTGCTATTACCCTTAACAGAGGGCTTGGGGGTGGCCTGCATGGTGCGGCAGCTGCTTTTCCCTTAACAGAGGGCTTGGGGGTGGCCTGCATGGTGCGACAGCTGCTATTACCCTTAACAGAGGGCTTGGGGGTGGCCTGCATGGTGCGGCAGCTGCTATTACCCTTAACAGAGGGCTTGGGGGTGGCCTGCATGGTGCGGCAGCTGCTTTTCCCTTAACAGAGGGCTTGGGGGTGGCCTGCATGGCGCGGCAGCTGCTATTACCCTTAACAGAGGGCTTGGGGGTGGCCTGCATGGCGCGGCAGCTGCTTTTACCCTTAACAGAGGGCTTGGGGTGGCCTGCATGGCGCGGCAGCTGCTATTACCCTTAACAGAGGGCTTGGGGGTGGCCTGCAAGGTGCGACAGCTGCTATTACCCTTAACGGAGGGCTTGGGGGTGGCCTGCCTGGTGCGGCAGCTGCTTTTCCCTTAACAGAGGGCTTGGGGGTGGCCTGCATGGCGCGGCAGCTGCTATTACCCTTAACAGAGGGCTTGGGGGTGGCCTGCCTGGTGCGGCAGCTGCTATTACCCTTAACAGAGGGCTTGGGGGTGGCCTGCATGGCGCGGCAGCTGCTATTACCCTTAACAGAGGGCTTGGGGGTGGCCTGCCTGGTGCGGCAGCTGCTTTTCCCTTAACAGAGGGCTTGGGGGTGGCCTGCCTGGTGCGGCAGCTGCTTTTCCCTTAACAGAGGGCTTCGGGGTGGCCTGCATGGTGCGGCAGCTGCTTTTCCCTTAACAGAGGGCTTGGGGGTGGCCTGCATGGAGCGGCAAGTGCTATTACCCTTAACAGAGGGCTTGGGGGTGGCCTGCATGGTGCGGCAGCTGCTTTTCCCTTAACAGAGGGCTTGGGGGTGGCCTGCATGGTGCGGCAGCTGCTTTTCCCTTAACAGAGGGCTTGGGGGTGGCCTGCATGGCGCGGCAGCTGCTATTACCCTTAACAGAGGGCTTGGGGGTGGCCTGCATGGTGCGGCAGCTGCTTTTCCCTTAACAGAGGGCTTGGGGGTGGCCTGCATGGAGCGGCAAGTGCTACTACCAAAAAAAAATAAAAAAATATTTAAAAAATGCTTGCTGGGCAGACTGGATGGACCTTCTTGCTCTTTATCTGCTGTCATCCACTATGTTACTTCATAAACAAAACCCAAAGAAAAATGAGAGTAAAAAAACAGCTTTTCTTAAGCCCCTCAGTGTTGAGAGGGTTAGTAAATCTTAGAATGGCTGTAAAACTCCAAAATCTGAAAAAAATCGTTTAGGCTTGCAGATGTGCAGGAAACAACTTCAGGGGACACTGTTACTGAAAAAAAGGGAATCACGAATACGGATGATTAAGACCTCGCATGGGGGAGCTGTGGAAGTGCATGCAAACCACAAACAGGCTTGGTTTTCAGGATATCCGCAACGAATATGCATGAGATGGATGTACATACAATGGAGGCTGAGCATGCAAATCTATCTCATGCATATTCATTGCGGATATCCTGAATACCAAGCCTATTTGTGGCTCTTGAGGACCAGAGGTGGCCACCCCTGATGCATATCATCAGCTCTCACCCCGGAGTTGTGGTGGTGCATGCTCTCTAGCTCAGGGGTGGCCAATTCCAGTCCTTGAGAATCACAAACCAGGCCTGTTTGTAGCTCTCGAGGACTGGAGTTCACCACCCTTGCTCTAGCTATTGTAACTAATATGTCCTTTCTATAGTGTCGCACTACCACAGTGGTATTCATTCCCCGCCATCTAGGGCTGCTAACAGAGCAGATTTTCAGGATATCCCTAATGAATATACATGAGACAGATTTGCATATAAGGGAGGCAGTGTGCATGCAAATCTATCTCATGCATATTCATTAGAATATACTTAAATTCTGACCTGTTGGCAGCCCTTGAGGGCTGGGAGTGAATACCTCTGTACTACCTGGTAAAGAAGCCCATAGGGCCTTGCACTTATAAACTTCCCTCTCTTCCCTGAATGTACATGGTATGTTATTACCATAGGACCTTTTGGGGGGGAGTCAGCCTAATAGTTCCTGCTTTCTAAGAACATAAGAAATTGCCATGCTGGGTCAGAACAAGGGCCCATCAAGCTCAGCATCCTGTTTCCAACAGAGGCCAAACCAGGCCACAAGAACCTGGCAATTACCCAAACACCAAGAAGATCCCATGCTACTGATGCAATTAATAGAAGTGGCTATTCCCTAAGTATAATTGATTAGTAGCAGGTAATGAACTTCTCCTCCAAGTACTTATCCAAACCTTTTTTGAAACCAGCTACACTAACCACATCCCTCTCTTTTTCTCTTCCAGCTAAGTCAGAACCAGTGCTAAGATTCTGGCATCGTGAGCCTTCATTCACAAAATCCGCCTGAGGATATTTCTTGTTTTCATAGATCTTCCCACTGTTCCTAGTCATAATAACATAAGAAATTGCCATACTGGGTCAGACAATCAAGCCCAGCATCCTGTTTCCAACAGTGGCCAATCCATGCCACAAAAACCTGGCAAGTACCCAAACACCAAGAAGATCCCATCTGATGCCAGTAATAGCAGTGGCTATTCTCTAAGACAACTTGATTAGTAGCAGTTAATGGACTTCTCCTCCAAGAACTTATCCAATCCTTTTTTAAACACAGCTATACTAACTGCACTAACCACATCCTCTGGCAACAAATTCCAGAGTTTAATTGTGCATTGAGTGAAAAAGAATTTTCTCTGGTTAGTTTTAAATGTGCCCCATGCTAACTTCATGGAGTGCCCCCTAGTCCTTCTATTATCCGAAAGTGTAAATAACTGATTCACATTTATCATTACTAGACCTCTCATGATTTTAAACATCTCTATCATATCCCCCTCAACCGTCTCTTCTCCAAGCTGAAAAGAACTAATCTCTTCGGCCTTTCCTCATAGGAGAGCTGTTCCATCCCCTTTATCATTTTGGTAGCCCTTCTCTGTACCTTCTCCATCGCAATTATATCTTTTTTGAGATGTGGTGACCAGAATTGTACACAGTATTCAAGGTGCGGTCTCACCATGGAGCGATACAGAGGCATTATGACATTTTCCGTTTTATTTACCATTCCTTTTCTAATAATTCCCAACATTCTGTTTGCTTTTTTGACTGCCGCAGCACACTGCACCGACGATTTCAATGTGTTATCCACTATGACGCCTAGATCTCTTTCTTGGGTTGAACCCAAATTGTGTAATTATAGCATGGGTTATTTTTTCCTATATGCATCACCTTGCACTTATCCACATTAAATTTCATCTGCCATTTGGATGTTCAGTCTTCCAGTTTCGCAAGGTCTTCCTGCAATTTCAATATCAAATATCAAAATATCAAAATATCAAAATTGCAATATCAAATATCAAAATATCAAAATATCAAAACTGCAATATCAAAAGTCGACTATTGCAATTCGCTTCTCTTTGGCCTTCCATATTCATCCATCAAACCCCTCCAAATGCTACAGAACTCTGCAGCCAGAATCCTTACCAATACGAATAAAAGAGATCACATCACCCCCATTCTCAAGCTCCTCCACTGGCTGCCTATAAAGCAAAGGATCCTATATAAAGTACTCACCGTAATTCATAAATCCATTCACAATATCTCTCCTCTTCAATTATGTAACCAACTACGCCCTCACTCCTCCTCTAGACCCATCAGAGGAGCATATAAAGGCACACTCTATGTACCTTCAACAAAATCCTCGCATCATAAACGTGCCATATCTACAGCAGGCCCCATTCAATGGAATGCGCTCCCACCAGACATTCGGCTTGAGTTCTGCCACTCTTCATTCAAAAAAAAACTTAAAACCTGGCTCTTTAGCCAAGCTTTTCCAGGACCATGATCATCATTTTTTCCCCTCCAACCAGCAAGAACATATCTTCTTCACAAACCCCCATTTTCCATACCACTACCTACTTCGGTATCTAATCTCTTGCTGCAGGACACTTGAGACTTTCTCACTTATACGTTATAATTTTTATGCTCAATAAGACCTGTCAACTTAATTGTTTAAGTCTTTTTTTTTTTTTTTCTCCTTTATCTTTTGGTCATCAATGTTACAACGTTATTGTTAAATTTTGAACTTATGTACACTGTTCCAAGTTTCATAACCTTGTTCTATGTAATGCCTTTTGGCAATTTTCATGTTCTGTTTCAATGTAAACCGATGTGATCTTTATTTCATATAGGAACACCGGTATATAAAAATCTAAAAATAAATAAATAAATAAATAAATAAATTTATCACAATCCGTTTGAGATTTAACTACTCTGCATAATTTTGTGTCATCTGCAAATTTGATTACCTCACTCGTCGTATTTCTTTCCAGATCATTTATAAATATATTGAAAAGCACCGGACAAAGTACAGATCCCTGAGGCACTCCACTGTTTACCCTTTTCCACTGAGAAAATTGCCCATTTAATCCTACTCTCTGTTTCCTGTCTTTTAACCAGCTTGCAGTCTGCTTAGTGCTCTGTCCTGGACTCTAGATTCAGGGACCTGCGACTTGGCAGCGCACAGTACTGCTGATGAAGTGCCGGGCTGGCCCTCCTGCAAGGTTTTTATGAGTATAATGATTTTATTTGCTTTAACTGCAGCCTTTTCCAATCTTAAAAATGATCAATATTAATGATACCCATTGAAGAAATGGTGAAAAACCTTAATGCCAGTTTTGCACCCACTGTGTACCTGGCTGTGTTTCAAAATATTGTGTGACAGGATGATCCCCCAGCGTCCTGCCCTGGTCCCATTGTGCCCCAGTTCTTTTAGCCTGTCCCTGAGGACCTGGAGCCATTTGGTAATCCTCATGAGGACTGATTTGAGCAAAGAGGGAATAAGGAAAAAAATGGGGGTTGAGGGATAGGGAAGTTGGATCACAAACCAAAATGCCAGCTGAGCAGTCATCCAGTCCTGCTCCTCAAGAGATGTAAGCAGTTCTGCCACCGAGGGTCACCAACATATATGTACATGAATCTTTCACAGTTCAAATAAGCAAATAAATATATCATTAATACTCAATAATATCATTAATACTCCTTATGGAGATGCTGAAAACCTGCTAGGCTGGTGGCCCTTTAGGACTGGGGTAGAGTCGCTCTGCTTTTCAGGCCACAGTGATCTGGAAAGCTCCGAGTGCAATGATCAAAGAATCTGCATGTCTTATTGGAGGGCGAGTGGTTTGGATACCAGTTTTCCCCAGATTGCTTGGATCCCATCTGGAATATTGGTCCTTTGAGCCTCACTTCCTCGGAAAATACTCAAAACGGGGGAGGGATTTTGGCTCACATTCCAAGATGGCAGCTTAGCAAATTTTGCATTTTTCACTTGACTCTGTATGTGAACCTGAATTAAGTCACTTCTAGACTTTGTGCTACTGGTTTGGTCTATGGTGTTGTTTCGGCCTTTAAGTTCTGAAGAAATCTTGCATTCATTTGTAGTTCCTGTGGACGCTATCTCTCACTGCTGTGGAAGACGGTAATTGATGGTTGAACCTTTTTAAACATGTTTATGCGTGTTCTTTGGCTGGACTAACTACTTTCAGCTTGTAAGAGAAAAAATATGTGCCTTCATCTTTGCCCCAGGTCATGGAGGTCAGAGTAAATTGACTGATGTGGGACTGCAGAAGAGGGGCGTTTCTTAGGATGTACTGAATGTGAGGCAAGATATGATCAGAGCTCGGAACCTGAAGATCCTGCAGTGAAGTTTGCAGACATGAACAGATGAGTCTAGCTCATGAGGGCCAGGCTGAGAAGCTCCTGGTTTTACCCCCAGGGCATCCACAGGACTTGTAGTTCCAACTTCTTTTTAGGAACTGTCACTTGCACTGGAATAAATATCAAGTGATTCTGTTGCCCTCTTCTCTGCCCAGCATCCCCCTTTCTCCCTTCTCTGCCCTCGCCCCCTCCATCACCCTCCCTCCGAACCCGCTCCTTCCAGATCGGGATTTTACCTCTAGGCACATTAGGTGTGTACCCAGGGTGGCAAAATGTCAACTGCTGCCTTCCTGTTGGGCTGAATCTTATTCAGCAGAAAACTGCCCCCTGCTTTCTGCTCTAATCCCTCCTGTCCCAGGCCGCATGCAGGGAATAGCAGTGGAGAGGGGCTGAGTCTGCAGCAGAGCACAGAGAACTGCTCTGTCCCCTAATCCAGCCCCGGCCCTCCTGTCACTCTGAGAAAGGACAGGAAACAGGTAGAGCGAAGGGGAATTATTTTGGGATGTTAGGAGAGTCTGCGAGGGGAATCATTAGGGAGTGAGGAGAGGGGCTGGGGGATTACTATTATTCATTATTTCTACAGTAGGGATGTGATTTCGTAAGAAACGAAATAGGAAATGACAGCAACATTTCCTATTTAGTTCTGGATCATTTTCAAAAAGAAATTATTTAAATTCCAACAAAATTGTGTCAGAAATAGGCTGAGACCCAAAGCAGGGGACCCGGCCTATGTCCGAGCGCAGCACTGGTGCCTCACCTAGGCCTAGGCCCAGGCCTGATGCCGGGGCCCAGCCCATAGACCTGACCCCGATTCCAAGGCCTCATCCTAGCTAAGATGTAAACACCGGGCTAGGAGGCCAGATAGGCCCAAGGCCCAGGCCTGATGCCGGGGCCCAGCCCATAGACCTGGCCCCGATTCCAAGGCCTCATCCTAGCTAAGATGTAAACACCGGGCTAGGAGGCCAGATAGGCCCAAGCCCAGGCCTGACACTGGGGCCTGGCCCAGAGGCTTGAGAGCACAGATACACTGGAACTTTAAATCAAGCCCATATATTTTATGTTATCTCCCATTAATGTACATATTGTATATACTTGCAAATCTTGTTTATAACATTTAATGCTATACTCCCCCTTATTACTCCCCCCCCCCCCCATTACTCACTTGTTCTCTTGTTAACATGTTATACTTGTTCGATGTAAAGCGCCACCCCAGGCGTCTGTTTGCGTTACAATGTGAACCGATGTGATATCTTTGATGAATGTCGGTCTATAAAAATTTTAAATAAATAAATAAATAAATGTAAGTATGCTCCTAATTTTAAAAGGTTATTTAAGCAAACCTACCTGGTATATCTTCCATAGAGATTTGCCAGCTTTAACGCACATACGTAAGAGGATTTTAAAACATGCTCCCGCAAGGGACATTCTCAGATTTACCAGTAGTCCACCAGTTTGCCCAGTCAATCTCAAGGTCATCCAGACCCTCTGGTTCTTCATCCTTTATGCCCCCCCGGTCGACCCGCACCCCTCACCCTGTCCTGTAAGCCCGAAAACGTGAGATCTGCAGACTTGCTCATCAGGAGCAGCAGTAAAGTTACACAGATATCAAGCTGCCGCGCGCTGTGGCCTCCCGTTTTAAGATACGAAGCTAGGTGCGTAATAGTTGGCTCCGCCCCGGGATGCCCATGCCCCGCCCCTTTTCCGCCTTGGCACGCACACGGGTATATATATGCATAAATCGCTGCCTTTAAAATCCGCGTTGCTTGCATGCTGCCCACATACACACGTATGTGGACATTTTTGCGAGAGCAACGTTTTTAAAATCGACCTCTTAGGCTGCAAAAACGCATCTGAGGGGAAATTCTTCTAAGCGGGAAAGAATTGCAGAATGTGGGGGTGGTTGAATCTGGTGATCCTGAGGTGGGCAAAGCAAAAGCCAGAAAGATGCTTGGCTACATAGGCAGGCCCGGACGTAGTTACAAGCAACATAGGGAACTGCTTCCGGTAGCAAATAACCAATAGAAGAGGAGGACACCTGTGCCAAGGAGGTGGCTGTTCCAGTCGCCCACTTCAGAGGGATGATGGGGTGAGGGGGGAGGACTTCTCCCACTTTCCAACTTCCAGGGTCCCTCACTCTCCAACCCTGTGCATAGGGAGAGGACTGGTCAGCAGGTGATATTGCCCCTGTATAGGTCCCTGGTGAGACCTCACTTGGAATATCGAGTACAGTCCTGGAGACCGCACCTTCAGAAGGATAGAAACAGGATGGACTCAGTCCAGAGGGGGCTACTAACATGGTCAGTGGTCTTCGTTCTAAAGCACATGGGGGTAGATTTAAAGATCTAAACGTGTACACCCTAGAGGAAAGGCGAGAGAGGGGAGATTTGATAGAGACATTCGGATATCTCAAAGGTTTCCATGAAAAGGAGGCTCTAGAATGAGGGCTCATGAGATGAGGGTGAAAGGGGGTAGACTCAGGAGTAATCTTAGGAAATATTTCTTTACAGAGAGGGTGGATGTGCAGAACAGCCTCCCAGTGGAAGTGGTGGAGACAAAAACGGCATCTGGATTCAAGAAAGCATAGGGGATTGGAAAGCTAGATTAGTAGGGAGGCTGGGCAGACTGGATGGCCGTGCGGTCTTTTTCTGCCGTCACATTTCTCTGTTCCACAAAAAGAGGTGATCAGCTTGGGGGAGGGAGGGAGGGGAATGGAGGGGTATTTTTGTGTGTGAGTGACTAAAAGGATTGGCAGTGGATGTCTATGTGCATTCCAGGTTGGAGAGAGGATGGGGATGCAAGGAGGAGCAGGACCGGAGCTTGGTTCTAACGCCTCCCTCCTCCGTTCCTTCCCTCTTGATAGTGGAATCCCCCCAAGTCCTGATCTTAGATCCTTCCTCCTCCTTCCCTTCCTCAGTCCCAGAACCTCCACCCCAGATTCCTGACCCTCCCCTCTTATCCTCCCCATCCCTCGCTTTCCCTTGTCCCCCGTCCTCTCTCTGTCTAACTCTCTTTCCCCTGTAACCAATCTTCTCATGTTCTCACCCCTTTCCGGGTACTCCTCCCTCTCTTCTCCCCAGTCCCTGATCATCCCTCCCCTCTTATCCTCCCCATCCCTCGCTTTCCCTTGTCCCCCGTCCTCTCTCTGTCTAACTCTCTTTCCCCTGTAACCAATCTTCTCATGTTCTCACCCCTTTCCTGGTACTCCTCCCTCTCTTCTCCCCAGTCCCTGATCATCCCTCCCCTCTTATCCTCCCCATCCCTCGCTTTCCCTTGTCCCCCGTCCTCTCTCTGTCTAACTCTCTTTCCCCTGTAACCAATCTTCTCATGTTCTCACCCCTTTCCTGGTACTCCTCCCTCTCTTCTCCCCAGTCCCTGATCATCCCTCTCCTCCTTCCATCCTTGTTTCTTTCACCCATTCCGTCCCCTCTCCCCCATTCCTGCATTGAAACTTGAGATCCCTTTTCCTCATCCACCTAGAAACGAATTATACGGGCACAAGCAAGGCTGGACAACTGCTTTACTTTTATAATGTAAAATAAAAGTTGGAAATATTTACCAATTCCTGCAGCAGAATCTCCCCCCCCTGAGCTGCTGCAGGAAGCTGTGGGGCTCTGCCTTAGGCCTTCTGCTCCCTGCTGCCTGAGTGAGGCCACAGCCAAAACCAAAATCTGTCACTACCTTTGCCTCCCCTTCTCCCTCCATTTTCCTCTTCCTCCCTCCTCCATGCCCCGTCTTCTTCAGCTGCAGGGACCGTGGCTCTTCATGTCCACCGTGCTGCGGAGCGGCCGGACCACCAGTCACACCACTTATTCTTGCTGATGCCCTGGGATTTGACCCCACCCGATCCGACGATGCCATCTTCCAAAACCCTGATCATGAATGGGAGCCACAAGCATCGCCACTGACCCTTAGGCCCCGAACACCCCCCAGCAGATGGCACAGGGATAATCTGCATTAGGCTTCCGAAAAGGCAGTGGGGCAGCCTGCATGCGAGCGCCATGGCTGAAATCCAAAATCCAATGTCTGTAGTGAAGCAGGAGGAGGCTTGAGAGGTCAGGCAGAGAAGCCTGGGTGAAAGGGCAGAGGGTGACAGGTTGCACAGGAATTTAAACGGATGTCTGCTCAAGATGGACACATCTCAAATGGGCAGACGTGATGGGCCACTCGGGCCTCTCCTTGCCGTTATTTATTTACTCTGCCTTGCTATCGCTTAATGAGGTTGCCAGCTTGCCCTGGCCGACCTGCAGAGATTGTGCCAGTGCTGGATTTGCCCCCACCCCCCTGGAGCTGGAGTCCTCTTTTAATCTGGGAAGGTTTAGAAGTGAAGTTCTGCAAGCCACGGGGCAGAACCTGGAGAGGATCTTCCTCTGCAACCTGACCTGAGTGGGACGGCAAGCCCTAGCTCTTAACATGCAGATGCACCAAGAAAACGCAGCTTTGTGATCCCTGCACAGGTCTGCAGGGATCACTTTTAATGGGAAACCTATCAGCAGCAAAGACTCACCAGCTCCCTGTGCTGTTTTGGGTGGGGTTAGCAGGTTCAGTGAAATGTGGGAATTTTGCTGGCTTTTCCCCGTTTCCATTCAATTCCACAGTGAAAAAGTCACAGGCTTTTTGGCAATATTTTAGGTAACTATAAAGAATCGGTTTTTGCTTTCTATCCCACTTGTTTCCCAGCCCTCTCCGTTCTTTGGCTAGTTCTGCTGCCTGAAGCCGTCCGTCCTCTCAGAGAACGGGATTTGCCACAATGAAGGGCCACTTTGCCAGGGGGAACCCATGTTAGTCTGGGCTAATTCAGGAATTTTAACATCTCCTTAGAGAATGTTCAATTTACTGAAAGAACACCTACAATAAACACTAGCAATTAGTCTTAATACCTTTCATTCATATTCAGTCCCACACACCTTAAAATGTTTTACTCCAGAAATGTACATGGAACCAGCACTGGGGCAGATGGATGTGGCAGCACAGCGCCACGTGAGCCACATAGGAGACTGCACAGCGGGGACGCAACAACGTTGTGATTATTACTACTAATGAGGCAAAGGGAGATAAAGTGATTCCCTCCAAGGTCACATACAGTCAGTGGCAGAGCTTGGATTAGAACTCAGGCACAGGGGTGATAGCGATTAATCCCAACTTCACAACAGAGAGTTAGCATCAGAGCTGGGATGAGGCATAGGGAGATAAAGTGATTCACTCCAAGGTCACATACAGTCAGTGGCAGAGCTGGGATTAGAACTCAGGCACAGGTGTGATAGCAATTAATCCCAACTTCACAAGAGAGTTAGCATCAGAGCTGGGATGAGGCATAGGGAGATAAAGTGATTCACTCCAAGGTCACATACAGAGTCAGTGGCAGAGCTGGGATTAGAACTCAGGCACAGGGGTGATAGCGATTAATCCCACCTTCACAAGAGAGCATCAGAGCTGGGATGAGGCATAGGGAGATAAAGTGATTCACTCCAAGATCACATACAGAGTCTGTGGCAGAGCTGGGATTAGAACTCAGGCACAGGGGTGATAGCGATTAATCCCAACTTCACAACAGAGAGTTAGCATCAGAGCTGGGATGAGGCATAGGGAGATAAAGTGATTCACTCCAAGGTCACATACAGAGTCAGTGGCAGAGCTGGGATTAGAACTCAGGCACAGGTGTGATAGCAATTAATCCCAACTTCACAACAGAGAGCTAGCATCAGAGCTGGGATGAGGCATAGGGAGATAAAGTGATTCACTCCAAGGTCACATACAGAGTCAGTGGCAGAGCTGGGATTAGAACTCAGGCACAGGGGTGCTAGCGATTAATCCCAACTTCACAACAGAGAGTTAGCATCACAGCTGGGATGAGGCATAGGGAGATAAAGTGGTTCACTCCAAGGTCACATACAGTCAGTGGCAGAGCTGGGATTAGAACTCAAGCACAGGGGTGATAGTGATTAATCCCAACTTCACAACAGAGAGTTAGCATCAGAGCTGGGATGAGGCATAGGGAGATAAAGTGGTTCACTCCAAGGTCACATACAGTCAGTGGCAGAGCTGGGATTAGAACTCAGGCACAGGGGTGATAGTGATTAATCCCAACTTCACAACAGAGAGTTAGCATCAGCGCTGGGACGAGGCATAGGGAGATAAAGTGGTTCACTCCAAGGTCACATACAGTCAGTGGCAGAGCTTGGATTAGAACTCAGGCACAGGGGTGATAGTGATTAATCCCAACTTCACAACAGAGAGCATCAGAGCTGGGATGAGGCACAGGGAGATAAAGTGATTCACTCCAAAGTCATACACAGAGAGTCAGTGGCAGAGCTGGGGGTAGAACTCAGGCACAGGGAGATAGTGACTTACCCACCTTCTCATACACAGCCAATGGCAGAATCATCCCGGGTCCATCCCAAAGTGCTGTCCTTAATTTTAATTCACTGCTGTAACCACAAACTCTCGGGTCACCCCTCTACAAATGCATTAAATCCAGCGATGTGAATTAAATCATTTCTGTTTATGCTTTTAATGCTAGAAGGAAACAAGATGTTATACAACAGAGCGGAAGAAAATATGTGCAATTAGCGTAAGTTATTAAAATGGACTGCACGAAGCTCGAGGTAATAAAGTGGTGCAGCCTTCCACTCGCTGGCAGAAAGAAGGGGCAATAAGGGCAATTTTTCAGTGCAAGGTCTCCTTCCAAAGGACAATTTGCCAAGCGATTGCAAAGGATAAAAGCATTTTACCCAAGTACATCAGCCGTTTGAGTGCAGCCGAGAGGAGGTGTTCCCGGTCACGGGAAGGAAGAATGCATGCGCAGATGGCAGCCTCAAATCCACGCACCTACTTTTCCAGCAGAAAACACTCGTGCACGTGGTTGGGCGCAAGCTGGCAAGAGGCAAAGCTAAACATACACAGGTGCGTGGACTCTGTCGCCCGGCGGACAGTTTGCACATCGCCCCCTCAGTACGTGCACAAGAACATAAGAACTTGCCATACTGGGTCAGACTAAGGGTCCATCAAGCCCAGCATCCTGTTTCCAACAGTGGCCAATCCAGGCCATAAGAACCTGGCAAGTTCCCAAAAACTTAAGTCTATTCCATGTAACCATTGCTAATGGCAGTGGCTATTCTCTAAGTGAACTTAATAGCAGGTAATGGACTTCTCCTCCAAGAACTTATCCAATCCTTTTTTAAACACAGCTATACTAACTGCACTAACCACATTCTCTGGCAACAAATTCCAGAGTTTAATTGTGCGTTGAGTAAAAAAGAACTTTCTCTGATTAGTTTTAAATGTGCCCATGCTAACTTCATGGAGTGCCCCCTAGTCCTTCTATTATTCGAAAGAGTAAATAACCGAGTCACATTTACCTGTTCTAGACCTCTCATGATTTTAAACACCTCTATCATATCCCCCTCAGTCGTCTCTTCTCCAAGCTGAAAAGTCCTAACCTCTTTAGTCTTTCCTCATATGGGAGCTGTTCCATCCCCTTTATCATTTTGGTTGCCCTTCTCTGTACCTTCTCCATCGCAATTATATCTTTTTTGAGATGCGGCGACCAGAATTGTACACAGTATTCAAGGTGCGGTCTCACCAAGGAGCGATACAGAGGCATTATGACATTTTCCGTTTTATTCACCATTCCCTTTCTAATAATTCCCAACATTCTGTTTTCTTTTTTGACTACCACAGCAATGTGTTATCCACTATGACACCTAGATCTCTTTCTTGGGTTGTAGCACCTAATATGGAACCCAACATTGTGTAATTATAGCAGGGGTTATTTTTCCCTATATGCATCACCTTGCACTTATCCACATTAAATTTCATCTGCCATTTGGATGCCCAATTTTCCAGTCTCAGGTCTTCCTGCAATTTATCACAATCTGCTTGTGATTTAACTACTCTGAACAATTTTGTGTCATCTGCAAATTTGATTATCTCACTCATCGTATTTCTTTCCAGATCATTTATAAATTGAAAAGTAAGGGTCCCAATACAGATCCCTGAGGCACTCCACTGTCCACTCCCTTCCACTGAGAAAATTGCCCATTTAATCCTACTCTCTCTTTCCTGCCTTTTAGCCAGTTTGCAGCTAATGCGAAACTATCCGGGTGGGAGTCTGAGAAGGAGCTGGGGTGAGAAACGCACACCAAGCCTGCGCGTCCTTTGCACCAACCGAGTGTGCGCATTTCCCTAAAACATGATCGCCTTCCCCGATCCCGGGAATGCCCCTTTGTAACCCGGCTACAAGTAGCCATGCTGTGGAAATCGGCGCGTCCATCTAGCTGGACAAAGGAGAGCCCATTTAGCAGGGTCAATGGCTCTAAATACTGCTCTCGAGCGTGATGCCCTGGTGCCCCGAGCGTGATGCCCTGCTGCCCCGAGCGTGATGCCCTGGTGCTTTAGCAGCACTGCACGGCTCACAATGTGCTTGTGTCACTTCGGTTTAGACAGAGGTAAAACCCTTCCCAAAACTATGAATATCAGTAGGATTTTGTTTGGTCCAGAAAGGAAAGGAACACCTTTGACATTTTGACTTTTCTGTGCACTTTGGATGCACAATAAACCAAGAAGCTGCGTGCAGAATACTTTCCTGCCAAGGAGAATTAGCAGTGATTCCCAGTTGAGCACCTCCCTTTCTTACGCAAGTCTCTCACCCTGTCCACATGCATATTTCTGAGCACCACAAAACCATCCCCAAACTGCCACCGGAGTCCGTGCCCAGTGAGCCCGTGGTCTCGGGGCTCGGGCCTTTGCAGAGAATGGCAAAGCAAAGTGTCAACAGGAGCTGATCACACTCTTCATCTCTTTTATTTACATTATTTTTTTTTTAAATATTTAAAACAACCATTTCAGATGCTTTATTTCAAACATTCTGCTGCCACAAACCAGACCTCCCTGTGCATAGAAACGCCATATTCTGACCGGCTGAACAGTCTGGAACCAAGGTTTCTGGAGAGAAATTTAAAGCAGCAGTACCACTAACCCATCACCCAGTATATCAAGTTCACTGCTTCGCAACCCTGGCGCTGTCTGTTTGGGTCTTATTGCTAGGTCTCCTTTCTTTTTTGGCCTAATGTATTTTTATTTTTGTTTTTTTCTTAGACACTTTTTGTGGGGAAATAAGGTACCTGAACGTAACCCGCCTTGGATTTGGAAAGGCGAGTAAATGTAAAATCCGTATCTAAAATCTAAAAAAACAAAACAAAATCAAATCATTTATTATGGTGACATCCTCTATGGTTAAAAATCTTCCCCGTGTTTCCCTCTGCAGCTGTCCATGCTGTACTTATGCTTCACTTTTATCAGCATGACACTTGTGTGGGGAGAGAGAGGGAGGGAGGACTTCAGATGACAAACAGCACAACAGCACCCCATGATTTACTTTGATTCAAAATGGCAGGTGCGACTAAGTAAGAGAAGGTTTCAACATCTTCATAAACACTAAAATCTCTTTGGAAATTAACTACATATGAAAAAGGAGAAAGAAATCTTAATAATTTTCTGTTTCCTTGCCAACTGACTTATCTAAAAAAAATAAATAATAATAATAATTGCTGGTACTGCTGCTTTAAGTTTTATTTCATGTGTTGCTAATACAACTGCATGCCATCCTGAAAGTATGATCCAGTCTTGGTTTTCTGACACATTCCTGGCTCTTCTGGAGCAGAGAAAAAGCTGAAGTGGGATATGTTGGTCAAGACTTCGGTAGCGCCACCGAATCACATATTACTCCGTGGGATTCTATGATTTGTTATCCTAGGGAAGTTACTTGGGATACTGTGGGATTGATGGAAGCAGAGGTCATCAGCTGAAACTGATCAAGGACGATTAGACTTTGCAATTCAGGTGAAGGTCCTTGACCCTCTAGCTGAGGAGGCCAGGTTGGGCAATTGTCCTCCACATGAATGGACAGTCCTTCATTTTGGTTTAAAACAATAGCTATATTTCTTTTCACTCTGTCCAGCAAAAATTCATCCAGCCCAATGAATTTCCCTGGTTGACAGTTATCATCCCTACCCACATGTTCCCAACGTGTCCTTCAAAATCGCCTTTCAAAGATGAACTCCCCTAGATTAAGAGTATGGGCCGGTCTGCTGTCTGATTTAACTGAGACTGCTTTCCTAACATTATTTAAGCATAAACTGGACATACACTATTGTTGACGGTTTAGGATAACAAAGGGTACAGGATGGGTAAAAAAAAATCAAAGTCACCAGAGGGCATCTAGGACACTTTGAACAAGGCTGAACTGGATGGAGAAATGTCTTTATTGAATGTGAAAAGTATGTTATTAGGTAATACCACTGGAGAAACATACTATTTCAATTGAATTGTCACCACATTCCTGTGGAATTGTGGAACTGAGAAGACCAGAATGCATTTGGGAAGGAGTTGGAAAACCAAGCCTGAATCAAAGTGCTACAGGAAAGGTTGCTTGGGGGTCAGAGTTTATCAGGCATGGCCCTGCTGCCCTGGGTTTCTTTTTGAAAGAAAGGACTACCAGTGCCATAAACCCTTGAGCTGGGAGTTAGCAGAATGCTCCCTCTGTTCTTGGAAGCCAACTGGCTAAGCTCATCATGACAGACAACACATCGTGGAAACTACATCTCGTCTTAGCTCAAGTGTCAGTGCATTCTGGGACTCTCCCCTCCCACAAGAACAGGACTACAACTCCCAACATTTTGTGGGTCTGTTTGAAAAAGAAATCATAGGGAACACTTTAAAATTTACTGCAACTTAAACATAAAACAACGTTGCCGGTTGCCCTGCTCTTTTTGATGACATCAACAAGGCTGTGACAGGCTGACCATATTTAATGGGAGAGTAGATCCTCATCGGTTTGTGGTCCTTTCGTGGATGCCTCAAAGCAGCACCATAACTGAGAGTGAACCTCATGGCCAGTCAGTACATTTTCAGTACGAGCCAGCCTTATTTTCCACCCAACACAAAGCAATTAAAAAATATATGGTTTTCAGTATCATTCCATTGTCCAACATGGAAGAGCGATGAGGACTTCTCACATAAAAACACTCAATGAGAGGTTCCATGCAGACGTTCAACTTTCTATTGCTTTCCCTGTCCCCACCAGAGGAAGGGACTCTAGAATATCAGCACGGGTGATCACAGACATCTCAAGTTCATGTTGGTGGTCAGTGAACAGATGGAGAACGTCAGGGAGTATGGAGAACGGGTTGAGGTGTTTTGTTTCGACCTTCAGGTATGTCTCCAAGGCAATGGGTCCCATCCCATCTCCTTGCTGGAAGCAGGAAACGTCCTGCAAGCTGGAAAGGGTGTGGGAAAAATGGTAGAAGGTCTGGAAGGATGAAGAAGAAAAAAAAAAAAGGGCTGAGAGTTCAGCTACTTCTTCTTCTGGAAGATTCTCTTCCTGCCAGTTGATTTGAGAAGTGCCCGCAACATTTTTAGGGTTAAGGGTGTAAAAACATCCAAACTTCTGTGACTTTTTGAAGCTAATGAAAGTCACCAGAGCTTAGCCTCTCTTGGTATGTTTTCTCGGTTTGTTTCTTTATTTTGACGACAAGTCTGAAAATCAAACGTGATGCAGAGAGATGGCTCCAGAAAGAAAATGCATAATATTTTCTCTCACAGTGATGGGTTCCTTTCTCTTTTTTTTTTTTTTTTTTCCTTTTGCTGCTGCTTCTGTCGTTTCTTTTTTTTGCCCCCACAACTGAAGACGACTTCTCTTTAAATCTTAAACAAGATGGTCACAAATGCTGAGGAGAGGAAGCCTAGGACAAAAGAGGACTCCATCCTGGCCACTGCCGTATTGGACTCGTTGCCTGTTTATAAGAGACAGAGAGACAGAGAGACAGAGACAGAGCAGAGGGAGAGAGCAGTGAATTGCAGATTTGGCTTCAGATAAGAACATTTCAAGGTCTGCAGCCGCACCAGGTTAGGCAAAACTCTTTGGGAGATCTCTCAAGCTAAACAGAGGCAGGCCTGGTCAGTGCTGGCATGGGAGCCCCTTGAAGTAGCAAATCAGGAGGCAGGGACAGTGGGGAGTGCTAGCACTGAAACTGCAGAGGAGTCCTGGGTGAACCAGGCGGTTGCCTAGAGTGGCACAAGTTTGGGTGTGGCCCCAGGGATATCTCTGATCGTAGACATCCAGGACTGACTATTTGGCCGGTGTCCCCGCTCCCTCCTGCGGTCCTTCCCCCCTTCCTGGCAGCGTGCAGGGAACAGAAGGGCTGAAGGTGAGGTTAGAGTAAAGCTACGCTCCTGTCTTACTCTAGGCCTCCTGTCATTCCCCACCCCCCAATGTGCTGCCATTTGCCAGAAGAGAGGGGCTGGAGTGGACACAGCAACAGACCAGCTCCCTGGGACTCAGGAGTCAGCTGCCAGCAGTGAGAGGAGGGAGGTGGCAAATAAAGAAATCAAAGGGGCAGGAGCTGTGTGAGGTGAGAAGACTGTGAATGGGAGGGAGTAAATGCTGGGGAAGTGAGGAGAGGGCTGAAAAGTGGGGAGAGTACGAGGGGAGGGTGAATGCCACCTTAACTCCCGTCTTCCAGCAGTCTGGCGGAGAGAGGGGGGGAAGGCTGAAGGGAGAGTGGCCACACATGTACACAGGTGCGTGAGAGCCAGAAGAGGTGATGGAGGAGGAGGAATGAGAGAACCAGGGAGGATATTGAGGAAGGGGATAGTATACAAGGGGATGACTGGGGAGGAGAGTGAATCAGATCAGAAAAAGGATGAAGGAGAGCAGCAGGAGAGGGAATAATTGGAGGTAAGGGAGTTGAGTGGATGGGAGAACATGAGTGGGAGTAAGTGAAACAAAATGATGAGGAGAAAGGGACAGGAACAGGAGATGCTTAGAAGAAAAAGAGTCCTTGTGGGAATGATGTAGTGACAGAGCCAGAGAGGGAGTGGCGGTTGGGGAGAAGGGAACCAGATAGCAAGAGATTGATGGAGGGAGCAACCCCGTGAAGGAGGGCTGAGAAGGGCAATGGGGAGGAGAAGGGAAGGAGAAAATAGAGTAGGAGGCCGAGAAGAGAAAACTTGAACAAAAAGAGATGAAAAGGTAAAGATAATTGTCAGAGACGGAGGTCAGGATGAAGTTAAAAAGACAGAAGGAGAGAGAAGTAATGGAAAATGGAAAGAAGACCCCCAAAAAGGAGTTAGGAGAAGACTGATAAAAGGAAAATGGAAAAAAGAGAATGGAACTAAAGTAATTAGAAAAATAAAATGTCTGATCAAGAAAGATAAAAAATAATTTAATTTTAGTTTAGCGATTGAAGTAGCTCAGCTTTGGGAATGTGTATCTCTTCTATATTTTTATTTTGCACAATAGAGGAGGAAAAGCATCTTTCCTTCTTTTTCTATAGTGCTACACTACATGCAGAATCCGACTTCTTGGGGTTTCCAGTTCAGTTTTATGTTTGACTCTCTCTGTTTCTAGCTTATGGTCATTTATTCTGAATCTGGTGAGGGTCACACTATGACCTGCACGTGTGACCTCACTATGGTCACACGTGCAGAATACAGAACGTATTCTGCACGTGTGACCATAGTGAGGTATTCTAGTTTAAGGTGATTAAGATCCTTGCACCGGCCCTGTTCAGGGCATGATTGCCAGGGCTGTGTGGATGCAGGGTGAGTCTCAGTACTGGAATATCAGTAACCTTTTCGGAGGCCTCTGACTGCCTTCTAACTCCAGCTACCTCATGGTTTTAAATGGATGGCTTCCTGGTGGTCTTGTGGGACCTGTCAGCCCTGCAAGAGGCCGTTGAAGCAGTGCCAGGTGTTAGAAGGTGGTTGGAGGCCCACTGCACAAATTAGCAGGCATACTGGCTACAGGGCAGGAATGAGGTACCTGGGCAGAACTGTGCGTGGTCTCAGTACTAAAATAGCAGGGGATGCTGCAGGGCAGGATTGAGGTGCACTGGTATAAAAATATTGGAACATAGTCATTTAAAGGGTATTTGATAAAAATCAGATCAATACAACAATATGCAGTGCCAGCTGATAAAATTAGATGGCACGGAGAGCCATGTGGAACAATGCACTCTATTTGTCTACCACTAGAGGGTGCAAAATAGCCAATCAACTGGAGCAGAATGTGTAAAATCTCTAGAAAAGGTATGAAGTCAGTCTGTGCAGTCAAAGCAGGGTAAATTTCCTCTCTGCTGTGCCCGCCCCACTCAGAAAGCACAAATATAAAGTCAGATGATTTAGGTGCGCCCCATTCTAATCGTCTTTCAGAAATCAGTGACATTTGAGGGATCACATGATACCGCTCCACGAGCAGGAAGGAGCATGTTTGCTGAGCTCCAATGAACTCGTTGTTTCAATTATTCTTCAGTCTTCTTCCCAGGTTTCCAAAATGCCTCAGAGAGTTGCTAACACGTAGTCCAGTGACTCTATTCATAGCAATCAACTAAATCCAAAAATGTCTGCAAACAAACCCTCATAGAAGAAGTCAGGCCCAGAAAATGAAATGACACCAGAGAGGATTGAGATTTCTCAACCAGCTCTCCGCCCCGAAATGGTCTTGACCATGAAGGATGTTCTTCAACAGCCTGGACACACAGCTTAAAATCATGGCCGACAAATAGGCCCAACTTGCATCCTATGTTCATGAGACTGCTGTCCAGGTGAAAGACATCACTGAAAAGGTGGGAGACTTAGGGGTCCTACTCAAAGTGGTGGCCAGAAAATGAAAAATCTCAAACAGGCCATGCCAGATTCCTCACTGACAAACAGGATGATTTAGAAAAGCACGGCCAGTGCACTTACATATGGATTTGCTGGCTTGCCAGAAGAAAACCGAGGGCTCCAATGCAACTGGATTTTTTCTGACTGGCTACCCTGTATGGTAAAGTTTACCCCTACTAATCATGAATTAACAGTAGATAGAGCCACCTGTACCCTCGGCCCTGTGCCAGAGCATAACAAGCTGTCAAGAGTGTTTAGTATCTGTCTTCATTACTGTGGAGACAAGGCACACATAGGGGGGATTTTAAAAGGGTTTCGCGCGTAACCCCAAAAACCCGCTCCTGCGCGCGCCGAGCCTATTTTGCATAGACCCGATGACGCGTGCAAGCCCCGGGACGCGCATATGCCCCGGGGCTTGAAAAAAGGGGCGGAGAGTGGGCGGGGCAGGGCGGGACTGAGGTCTCCGGCACAGCGGAGGCAGGCGCAACTTATTCAACAAAGGTCAGGGTTTTTGTTTTTTTTTAGATAGGGCTGGGGGGCGGCTTAGGTAGGGGAAGGTGGGTGGGGGGGGCGGAAGGAAAGTTCCCTCCGAGGAAAGCCATCGGGGCTCCCCTAGGGCTCGGCGCGTGCAAGCTGAACACGTGTGCACCACCTTGCGCGCGCCGATCCCGGATTTTATAACATGCGCGCGGCTGTTATAAAATCGGGCGTAGATCTGTGCGCGCCGGGTTGCGCGCACAAATCTACGCCCGCGTGTAGCTTCTAAAATCTGGCCCATATGGCCGGCTTTTAAAATGGATTTACATGCTTAAAACTGGGTTTTAATGGGTAAATGCACGTTACCTGCATTAAGTGTCTTTTGAAAATTGCTACAATATATGCTCTTGAATTGTCCAGAGGTCTTAGCCACATAGGGAGGGTAAGTTTGAAATGAGTGCGGGTGCCCATATATACGTGTATATGGGTGCGTGGCCAGGCCACACACGCTGAAATCTTATATCCTGCCTGCAAGTACACGCATGTTATAAAATAGGCCTAGCGCTCCTAATTGAAAGCATTCACTCGCACAGCTGGGAATTGTTGGCATTTACCCGCACATGTAAGGACATTTTATAACGCGCGTGTGGGAAGGAAATGACCAGTTTAACCAGTTTGCCCAGCCTATATCTAGGTCATCAAGACCCTCCTGGTTCTTTATCCTGCCCTCCCCCCAGTGTACCCTGAAGCAGCTCATATGTGGCTAGAAATAGCTTTATTCACACTTACACTTGATCAATAGCAGAGGTCAATGTGCGCAGAAATGAAACGGACGCATGTCGCATTTGCCACACTACATACACGCATATCTCTTGGTCCTGCCCTGGAACGCCCATGGCCCGCTCCCATATTGCCCCTTTTATTCTCGATGTGAGATATTTGCGCATCAGGACTTGTGCGCCTATGTGCGAGGTTGACGCGCCCATGTGCCAGATGCGCGCACATCTGCGTTTTTTAGCACGCGCATCTCTTTTCAAATGCAGGTAAGTGGCTTTTGAAAATTGCTAGGATAGTTACATTTACCCGTGCAGATCCTTTGAAAATTCACCTGATAATGTCTACTACTCAGAAGGCAAGGGGCCCTGTTCCATCCAGAATTGCGTTTTACATTTTCAAGATTTTTCTGCTGAAGTGCAGTGACCCTGGCACTTCACTTCAGCAGTAAGAGCACCTTACACCCGTTTTCTTATAGAAAACGGGTGTAAGGTGCTGTTTTGCTGATCCCTTACCCCTGAACGTTTTCATAAACTATATCTGGCCACGGACGATAAATGTCGGCCTGGGAGTGAGGATATCGGATCCTTTTATGACCTGAGGTCCTCAAGCTCTGGGGGCAGGTGCAGGATCGATCATTGTAATCGACAGAGTCCCAATTCAGAGAGATCCTACATTTTTCTTGTTAGGGTTAACTGTGCCTAATGTTTGTTCTTCAGATCAAGCTCCCATTTGGCAGATAGTTATAGTTGCTCGTTGCATATTAGCATTTTGGTGGAAGAGACTGTCCTTGCCTTTCCTATCCTTGGTGTGCTCTCATCTAGAGAGTTTATTATCTGGGGACATGCACTGCTTACAATGCACTGCAGCAATCTGACAAAGTTTGGAATCCTTATGTACAATGAAAGAGGAAGAAGTTACTCGGCGTCATAATCACTGCAAATTTAAGACCCCTATATTGCTGGATTGTGTTAATATTAGGTATGGGTTAGGAGGGCAGTTGGTGGGGATTTGGATAGGAGGGGGGGTTGATATATCTATGTTTATATACTTGTGGAGACCCGATGGTCTTCAGCAGATGGCCCTAGAATCCTGCCGTAGAGAGACAGCAGTGTGGAAGAAACCATCCTAGCAGGACCTTCGCCTGAGGTTTGTCAGAGATGGTTTGACCCCCCTGCCTAGAAGAGAGGTTTAGGCTAGTTAGAGGAGTGGAAGCCAGCTGCTGAGCAGCTTGATTAGTTAGCCGGATAAACTAGCAGGGTACATTCAGTGGTGCAGTCAAGTTGCTGAATATACCCGGCTATCTTAAAGTTAGCCGCATAGGTTCATGTGGCTAACTTTAGGACAGGTCAGTGGCAAAATAGAGCTAGCCACATAAGTTAAGCGGCTAACTCCAAATATTGGAGTTAGCCACATAACTTATGCGACTAACTCCGCTCCATTAGAAAATGCGACCTGCCTGTCCCCAGAATGACCCTGACCTATGCGGCTACATTCTACCGCATAACTCGTTATATGGCTAGAATTTAGCTGCATGTGGCTTTCAGTATCGCTGGTTAACCATTTAGAAGGATAAATTTTCAGTTATTCATCTAAATGGCTTTTGAATAATCGACCTCATGGTCTTTTGAGTTGGCTCTCCTAGAGTAGGAAGCCAATTATATTTACTTCCTACCTGGTTATGGCCTACCTTGCTAACCTGGGGTTTCTTTTGCTCAAAGGAGATTCTGGGGCGGATTTTCAGAGCCCTGCTCGCCTAAATCCGCCTAAATCTGGGCGGATTTAGGCGAGCAGGGCCCTGCGCGCCGGTAGGCCTATGTTCAATAGGCCTACCGGCGCGCGCAGACCCCGGGACTCGCGTAAGTCCCGGGGTTTGGCGAGGGGGGGGCGTGTCGGGGGCGGGCCCGGTCGGCGTGGCGTTTTGGGGGGCGGGCCCGGGGCATGGTTACGGCCCGGGGCGGTCCGGGGGATTGGCCGCGCCCTCCCTCCGGGAGGCGTAAATCCCCCGACAAAGGTAAGGGGGGGGGTTTAGACAGGGCCGGGCGGGGGGGTTAGGTAGGGGAAGGTGAGGGGAGGGCAAAAGAAAGTTCCTTCCGAGGCTGCTCCGATTTTGGAGCGGCCTCGGCGGGAACGGGGGTAGGCTGTGCGGCTCGGCTATACAGAATCGATAGCCTTGCGCGCGCCGATCCAGGATTTGCGCGGCTACGCGCGTATCTACTAAAATCCCGCGTACTTTTGCTTGCGCCTGATGCGCCAGCAAAAGTACGCCAATTCGCGCGGTTTGAAAATCTACCCCTCTGTGTAGTGCACTCCCTGCCTTGAAGGATCTTCCTCTGGTTTGAGAAGATAGTGACTGGATTTTGGATAATTTGCGGATTTTAAGGCTGAGAATGAGACTGTGGATCCTCACGTGTGAGGGACATGCCCTGCCTCCGGAACCTAGGGAGCAGAGGGTCTGAGAGCGCCTCTCCTCAGTGGAAGATCAGAAACTGAAAAGTGTTTTTGGTTGTGAGGAAGTTATTACTACCCCTCCTCACATTTGGAGCAAGGCTGCCGTAGCTAGCTTCCTCAAGAGAGTTCACAGCTGGGGAATCCAGGAAACAGCAGCAGCATCGTGCCGAGAGACCCACAACTGGATCTCTAACCTGGGGAACACAGGACGTAGGAATGGACGGCTTTGGACTCGGCTGGGAGTCAGGAATGCGTATTGGAGCTTAAGGGGTCCTCACCTAGGATTTCCATGCCAGGCTGGGACACTTGCCCAATCAAGAGAAGGAAGGTGGAAGCTACCTCCCAGGCAGTACTACCCGGGACACCTACACTGAGGACAGTGGGGAAGTGCACCTTGCAAATGCACCGTTGGGCGGGATTTTCAATGTGATTGGACTCTTATTAGTGCTGACAAATCCAAGTAAAATTTATTTTGAACACCCACTCGGCACCTTGCCTGTACCTGCAGCCATAGAAACACTAAAAGGGAAAATAACAGAGAACAATAAATGTTCCACTTCACTGCCTGGGCCTAACAGGTTCTCCTTTCCCCACGCCTTAGGATAAAGGGAAATGGGGATGTGGTGGGAGAGGGAGCCCCGGACAGAAAGGATTTTGTGTGACCTCAGGAAACAGTAAAGTCCACCAGGAAAGGGTTAAATACTGTTTCAGCCTATGCATACTTATTTGATTTGTGTGTGTGGTAATTATGTGGGCGGAGCTTGAATTAAAAAAAATAAATAAATAAAGCTTGAATTAAAAAAAACTAAAAAAGAATATTAAAAGGGCACACCCTATTCTATGCTGTACCCAGCTACATTTCAGTTAACAATGAACAGCAAGATGAGGAGTTTTGAAGCTGTTTGGGCAGCGGGCAATAATGGCTCCTCTTGAAGGAGTTTTCCCAGCTTTTGGTCTTTACAGCTGAGCACTGCATGAGGACCGCATAATACTAAGTGTGGATGATTTTACCCTTTTTTACATTTCATCTTCTGTGATTTCCATTTTTTCTAATTTGCTACATTCTGCAATATCAATATATTCCTTATACACGAGTGCGTCTTTTTTCCGATGTATTTGTTCGGTAGGGATGTTCCCTAACAAAATGTCCCATTTCATTTCAACTTGTTTTTAAAATGAAACGAAAGAAAAATGAATGATGTTTCATTTGTTTTGATTTTACAAAAATTAACATTGTGACCGCTGCCAAACCCTCCCCGCCCCCTACACCCCTGAATTTTCTTACCCTGAAAAATTCTTCACAGGCAGGAGTAATCTCGGGTTATCTCTGCCCTGCCAGTGCCGCTATTAGAAGTGGCACTGGCAGGCCAAAGCCAGCACCATTGTTCATTTTTGCTGTACAAAACGGTTGCCAACTCATTTTTTAAGTTTTGTTTTTCATTTTGTGTTGCTGGTTTATAAATTTTATGTTGTTTTTTTGTTTTTGTTTTAAGAAAAGAAATAAAAAAACCCTAAAAAATTAAAATAAAATGACAAATTTGTCTGCGCATACCAGGATTCTTTTTTATTTAATCTACAAAGTTTTTTTTTTATTTTAAAGGTTCCCACACTTATTACCAAGCCATCCCCCTAAGTTTCCCCCGCCTACTTTTGTACTTCCAGCTCAACCCGAACCAGGGCTGGGATCTGGCACCAAGCCTTCATTCGCAATGAGTCAGGGGATTTTATATTCCCTCCCAACTTACATTTAGCCCAATCATTGCAGTGGTAGTCCTGGGTCGGGGGGATAAGGCATCAGGAACCAGGCAGTCGGGGTTCCTGAATCCAGCCGTTAAGTGTCATCACCCTCAAGCAATGACCATGACTTTTTCCTACCCGGGGGGCTGTGAGCACTGCCTGCAGCATCCCCAGTCCTGACCGACCTGCAGAAATATGCACCCGTTTTATGTGTGGGTACTTGTTCCCCAGAAAACAATGTACACAGAAGCCAAGTTTCAAAAGAAAATGGTAAGTTAGCTAGCCAGATAAAACTTGCATGGCTATGCTGCTGAATATCCCCATATTTGGCGCTACGGCAAGTCTAACTTACCAGTTAGCTTAACCGGATATGTCAGAATATTTCTACTTATCCAGCTGGATACGTAGCACCGCCCTGATCTGCCCACATTCCACCCGAGTTAACTGGCTAATTACTTAGCTGGATAAGTGACTTAGGGGGTCATTTATCAAAGGCTTATTGCACGCGATACGGTCGTGTTGCGTGCGATAAGCCTCTATTGCACGCGAAAAGGCCCTTTTCACGTGCGATAGCATGTAAATTAGATTGGGGTAGAGTCGGGGAGGGGGCAGAGTCGGGCAGGGAGGGGGTGGAGTCAGCAGTGTGTTCGCTGCCGGCGATAATGTTACTAACATTATTGTCGGCAGTAGTGCGCTGAATAGCACCACCTTTCATGGTGGCGCTATTTGGTGCGAAAGCCGGCAGCTGGTGCACTGCTGCCGCCAAAATCGTACCACCGTGGTGCGAAGGCTGTGGGCTTTCGCAGGCCCACCTCCCCGTTTTCGCAGGCTTCATCATTCTGCAATAAATGATGAATCCAGGCCTTATCCGGCTAAGTGGTGACCGCTCAGTGTAGCCGAATATTCAGTTGCCACCACTTAGCCGGATAAGTCCTACTTGTCTGGCTAAGTTGCGTTTTAATATTGGGCCCACAGTTTGGAAAATGCAAAGCTACACATGTTGCTGCCTTCCTCAATCTAACCTCGCCTCTGAGCCTGAGGTAAAAGTATTGGAGCTGTTGATCCCTGCACCTGCTTTTACCTGGGGAAAGGTTGGACGACTGTCAATCAATTTACTGGGATGAACAGTTTTTGAAATTTATGTGAAAGCTGGATAATTTTATAAAAGCCCGCGTAGTGTTGAAGTAAGTGTGGAATAACTACACATAAACTTCAGCCCAAATTTTCAAAGTGGACTTGCATGCCTAAGCTCTTTTTGAAAATCAGTGGGTGTACGTGGACATCTGCGTGGCATACGAAGACATGTTTATGCCTGGTTGGGAGCAGATGTCCCGGCACCGCCTCTTTCCAGTATTCATAGAAATATGGGTGAAATTGCTTCCATGTGTACTTTTATGCACACAGACCCATGAAAATGGGATCTTTAGAAACTGCCCCACCCTATGGGGCGGATTTTAAATGCCCTGCGCGCGTAAATCCGGCCGGATTTACGTGCGCGGGGCCCTTGCGCGCCGGCGCGCCTATTTTGCATAGGCTGCCGGCGCGCACAGAGCCCCGGGACACGCGTAAGTCCCGGGGCTTCGTAAAAGGGGCGGGGAGGGGGAGTGTCGGGGGCGTTCCCGAAATGATGTGGCGTTTCGGGGCGGGCCCGGGGGCGTGGTCAAGGCCTCCGGACCAGCCCCCGGGTTGGGTGATGGCGCGCCAGCAGCCCGCTGGCGCGCACAGATTTACATCTGCTTTCAGCAGGCGTAAATCTGCCAACAAAGGTAAGGGGGGTTTAGATAGAGCCGGGGGGGTGGGTTAGGTAGGGGAAGGGAGGGGAAGGTGGGGGGAGGGCGAAGGAAAGTTCCCTCCGAGGCCGCTCCGAAATCGGAGCGGCCTCGGAGGGAACAGGCAGCTCGCGCTGGGCTCGGCGCGTGCAGGTTGCACAAATGTGCACCCCCTTGCGCGCGCCGACCCCGGATTTTATAAGATACGCGCGGCTACGCGCGTATCTTATAAAATCCAGCGTACTTTTGTTCGTGCCTGGTGCGCGAACAAAAGTACGCGATCGCGCAAATTTATAAAATCTACCCCTATCTGTACATAAAGTTATGCAATAATGGTAATGTTTATTTGTTATGCCAATTTTCAAATAGATTTCCAAAACCATGTACAATTCAATACAGTAATACAAGGTTATAAAAATGACTATAATAAAAAATTAAAACAAGGTTATAAATTACAATAAAAGTCATATACCAATACATATAAAATAACAGCAAATAAAATATAAAATAAAAACAACATAAAATAAAGTAAAATATCAATAACCAACTAATAACAATCTAAAATATATACAAAATTAAAATAGTGGGTAATAGCAAGGGAATATATTCAAATAATATATACAAATAACTTTCCTCACAGGTAGGAAATGTGATCCTGGGGGTGCAGATGGGGAGGCGTTAGCACCATGCACGAACTTAGTTTCAGATGTATGCATGCATGTTTTCCCACACAAATAGCAGGCACAGTTCTGTATGCATCCTTTTTCCACATCAATGTTGAAAGGGAACTTTTCCCCTTTGAAAATTGGCATAAAGTCAGCGGGTAAAATGTACCCACAGACTTTACACTTCTGTGCACAATTTAAAGTGCCTCCATATGTAGATCCCTACTGCTTCAGTCTCTAACACAGCTTGCTGCCATTCAGCGGACACATTTGGTTCTCTGTAGATTGAGATCCAGTATTCTGATACTTGCAAGCTCTTTTTATTAGCTCACTACCTCCTTGTTTTTTTCATCTTGAACATGCATGCAAATTTGCTCAAAGGTGTTTTCTACTTGCTTCTGATATAGGTTGTGGGCCTCGAGTTTTCTCCCATCTT
This sequence comes from Rhinatrema bivittatum, assembly GCF_901001135.1. Lineage (NCBI taxonomy): Eukaryota > Metazoa > Chordata > Amphibia > Gymnophiona > Rhinatrematidae > Rhinatrema > Rhinatrema bivittatum. The sequence goes on along the minus strand of NC_042628.1, from coordinate 70,035,592 downwards.
TAAATGATTGCATCTGGCTTATTTTGTCTTTAATGTGGTTTGCTGCATAAGGAAGCGGCAATGAAATTCCACATTCATGGTGCTCGATATTTGGCCTTTATGCTTACGTATGTCAGATTTAATCCTAATTCCTTTTTGCCTACACACTTTAATTTGATGAGTATTTGGTTGTGTTGTATACAATATTGAAAGTTTGTGTGTGTGCCTATCAAGGAAAAAATGGAAAAGGAACAGCCAGTAATTTGCTTTTATTATTTGCTTCGTATACAGTTACAGACAAATCTTCAGCAATTATGAAACTATGCTTCATTTCTCCATCTTCGGGATCTATGTGCGCTTTATTATGCATGCATTACAATGAGGGATGCGAAGTTCAAAATTAGTTTGCTTAATGTTCATGGCATCTATCCCCTGTTAAGAGAAAGAGAGTGCTTCAGTTTTTCAAAACAGAGAGAAAGGCCAGATAGCCCTATTACAAGAGACCCATCTGACAGCTAGATAACACCAAAGACTAAAAGCAGACTGCAGTATTGAGGGAGGTGCTGAGAGCAGCGGCTGGTGGGGGAGCAGGACCCTGCAACAGGTAGAAGCCGGGGTTTCTCTAGCTTGTAAAAGTATTGTTTTGCTGAGGGGAAGTGTTTTAAAAGTTGTAAAATATTTGCTATGGGTAGATGTAGAAGCTGTAAGTATTGTAAACTGAGGGAATGTATTAAAATCTGTATCTATTTAATTTACTGCACTTTTATTCCACAACATCTAAAAACTTTTTTTGATCACAAGTGTGTTTGCTGAGGAAAGTGTTTTAAAAAGTGTAACAGGATTTGTTTGCTGTGAAGAGTGTGTAAAAGTTGTAAAAGTATTTATGCGCTGTGACAATTGTGTAAAAGCTGTAAAAGTGTTTGTTTGTTGAGGGAAGGTGTGATAAAGCTGTTTTCTTGATTATTAGTAGATCAGTGGTGTTGTTTTCTTGATTATTAGTAGATCAGTGGTGTTTGCTTTTCCCACCCATCCCAGTCTCAAATCATCATATATAAACTGTTGCCCCAATTAAGATGTTAAGATTTTTGTGTGAGGTTGAGGGTGTTTGCTTAATAGAAATCAATTGGTGCTTTATGTCAGCAAGTGTAAATTTAACCCTGACATAACCTTTGATTAAATGTAGGTTCATTGTAGATCATTAGCAGAGTAAACACAAAATAAAATAAATAAATGTAAGGAACTTATTAAGCATGCTCCACTTCCCTTAATCATTTTAATAACTTAAAAACAATTTTATACCAAAAAACAGCAAAGATCTTTTGTCACCTATGTCATGTAATCTATTTCCCTGCTGAATTTTGATTTAAAGCTCCTGGCTAAGATTTTCACAGATAGCTTAGATTTGGTGGGGTATCACCAGGTAGGTTTTGTTTGGGGTCGGCACTCGGTCCTTAATGTTTGCAGGGTCTTAGCATCTGTATCCTGGAATATGTCACATGCAATTCCCTCATTATTGGTTAGCTTTGATGCCAAAAAGGCATTTGATCGGGTTGATTGGGCCTACCTTTTCTTTGTATTGGACTGTTTTAGTTTCTCTGGCGATTGGTTGCATCTAACCCAGCTTTTATATTCAGACCCGAGAGCTCAGATCTTGGTCAATGGTTCTCCTACTGCTGAGTTTTGCTTACAACACATCAGGGGTGCCCTCTCTCTCCTCTTTAATTTATTTTGTCTCTGGAGCCACTTTTAAGATTGATCCAATTGAAAGTGAACATAACAGGTATTCATCTACTCACTCAGAATTTAAAATTGCGGCTTTCGCAGATGATACGATTGTACATCTTAGTAACCTGGTGGATTCTTGGCTGTGCCAATGGAGGAGTTCTCGATATTTGGTTCTTGTTTGGGTTTGAAACTTAATCTCAATAAATTTGAAGCTCTAGCATCCCATGCACAAGTGAAGGAACTGTGGGGAAATATGTTTCACCTTAAGTGGACTGGGAACGCTTTTCGTTATCTTGAGGTTCAAGTATCTATGAATCTGGTGGATCATTATGATCTCAATATACTTCTCCTTTTAAGATCCCTAAAAACCAAATTTCTAGCCTGGAAAGACCTCCCTTTGTCGGTGACCGAAAAGATCAATCTATATAAAATGCTTATATGGCCTCGGTAGTTATATGTTTTACAAACAATACCATTACTACTACAAAAACAGGATATTAAATAAGTATATGCTATGCTCTCTCGGTTTCTCTGGCGAGGTAAGAGAGCGAGGATTTTGGTGTATCATATGTTGGGAGTCTGGCGACAGGGATGGCTGGGTATTCCAAATATTGAGGAATATAATGTGGTGTGTCTCTTAAGACATGTCAAAGGCTGGATATTTCACACAGCTTTTTTCACACCTCTGGCTTTCAAGTGGGAACATCCTTCATGCTCGGTTGAACCGGTTACCACAGCTAGTGCAGCATAATCCTCTATTGGTTTCCCTCCAGAAGGCTTGGACGTATCTCTGTCTTAAGTTAGGATATGATTTGTGGGAATCTGCTTACTCATCCATCATGGGTAATTTGGATTTTCTTCCAGGCATTCAATCCCCGACTTTCATACATTGGGCAGAAAGAGGGATACATTCCTTGTCTCAAGTGGTAGATTAAGACAGTAGGGTGCTGTCGTATCAAGAGTTAAGCACCCGATTTGAACTTAACCCTAAGTTCTTTTTTGCGTACCTGCAATGCTGGCACCCTATCGCCTCCCTACAGAGGTCTAATTTGTCGGACAATTTTGTGGAAAAGATTGAGGAATTTTTTCAGACTGAAGTGCGTGGGGATTTCGTGCATTCGACGATTGTTGATTACACTGGGACCTGAGTTCACGGATGATACCTTTTTGGCCAAACGGAAAGCTGAATGTTTTTGATTCCCTAGATACCTTTTCTCTTTCGCTCTCTTTTGCCTGTAATCTGAAGCTGATCTCACAGAATTACAATATCAATTGTTGAGAAGAGCAGACTTACCACCTTCTTGGATGCATAAAGTGGGTTCTTATAGTCAGACCTATGCTTCAAATGGGGACTTTGGAGCATTACTTTTGGTACTGCCCCATGATACAACAGTTCTGGGAGAAAATGCACAAATATTTGTCCTCTTTGCTGGAACAATTGGTTTATTTTGTTCTCGAGGGCGTTCTATTTGATGTCTGATCAGCTTTTCAGGTGCAGCGGAAGGCTAAATGCTTCCTGGTCAGAAAGGCAAGTTTACTGGGGGAAAGGTCTATTCTTTTTATGCATAAAAATGAGATGCAATTCATTGCCATAAGGACCCCCTATTTGCAGCATTTGTCTCCCAGGGCAAGGAGGAAGCTTATTAATTACCCCTAATTTATCCTAGGCACTTTTGTTTTCTGTCGAAAGCTTTTCGATTGACATTGTTTCTCTAGTACTATATCATTGTAAGGTGGGTGGGGGGCTGGTATGGGTTTGTTCCATTGTTTGGTACTATTTGCTTATTCACCCTTGGGGTGGGGAGAGGATATGGGGTATTTGGAAGGGGGGGGGGGAATACATTCATATTGTGTACTGTTTATGTGCTTATTGGTGTATGTTGGCTTCAGAACCAAGGTGTGTCAAGCTGTGTGTTCATCTGAGATTTTCATAATAAGCAGTTTTCAAATAAAAACAGCAGTTCTACAGCAAGATAGGAGCTATCTGGTACCAAGTGTTTACATACAGTTATCTGTTTACTGGGGAGAAGTCATATGAATGCATCTGGTGCAAACAGCTTTAGCTCTCAGAGACTTGGAGGGGCTGAAGCATGTTATGACTTGTAGGTGTGTGGGTCCAGGGCCGAGGTGAGAGATGGTACCGCCCTCAGGGAGGAGCCCGGTGAGCCTCACCTTCGGGAGGCACGGTCTCAGCGGACGTCAGGCACAGCTGTGGAATAAAATCTTTATTACTACAGAGGTAGAAAGGCACAGCCCACGGAGCGGGGAGTGCAGGAGAAAGTAATAAGGTCTGAGCAGAGGAGTATACCCAGAGGGAATACCTCAGACGTGGAGATCCGGTAATGGCCCGCAGAGCGGGGTACACCGAAGAAGTCTCTCCGTGGTGATGATGTAGTAGTGGCCTGCAGCGCAGGGTACACCGAGGAAATCCTCACTCAGAGATGGTATGGTAGTTGCCCGAGGTACGGGGTACACCAGTGAGGGTCCTGTAGCGATGATGCGGTAGTGGCCTGCAGCGCAGGGTACACCGAAGTGATTCCTCACTTAGAGATGACACGGTAGTGGCCCGAGGCACGGGGTACACCAGAAAGGATCCCACAAAGGCTGGTATAGTGGTGGTCCACCATGGAGTCAAGGTACTCACAGAGTGGAAGAACCAGGAGAGGTCCCGGGGAACGGGGAACCGACAGCAGTCCAAGGCAGAAGGCCCTCCGAGGAGCGGATAGCCAGAGACGAGGAAGGGCCCCCGAGCAGCGGGTACCCAGAGCGTCTCACGCTGAAGTGCAGGAACTGGAAGAGGAAGTCCGAAAGAGTGAAGCAGATTCAGCAATGAGGGAACTCCTTGCTAACTCGTCAATAGGCAGGGCCCGGCAGCTTAAGCACAGCAGAGTGTAGACGTCATCCGGAGGGGACGCCCCCGAGGTTCCCGCCATGACGTGCTTAAGACTGGCTCGTTCCAGCTTAAAGAGTTGGAAAGTATGGCACTAAATAAAGATATAGGCATCTGGAAGACCTGGTGGAAAAAGGATCATCAATGGGACACAGCGTGAGCAGCCTACATAATCCACTGCAATGACAGAGCAGATCAAATTGATAGGGCGGTGGCACTATATGCTAAGGATGGCACAGAGGCAATAAATAGGATAAAGTTCTGCCCTCCAGAATCTCCATGGAGAGCAATTCCAAACGTGAAGGCAAAGAATATTAGCAGTGGGAGTGCACTACCAGGGCAATGCCACCCCCCATCCCAACACCCACACGACCTCCCTACACCTATTACTATGTCTGACCCCGATGACAAGCCAGACTGTGAAATGCTAATAGAGATTAGACTGGCTAAGAAAATGGGCAACAGAATAATAATGGGAGATTTTAATGACTCGAATATTGATTGGGTAAATATCTCATTACGGTACAGTTTCTGACTGCTTCAGGGAGCAGCTGACCTCAGAACCAACAAGAGGGCAAACTGCTTTAGATCTAGCTTTCGGGGGATCGCAGGATCTGGTGCAAGCGGTAATGGTGATGGGGCCGCTTGGCGATAACGATCATCCTGCAAACAAATTTGATATAAGTCTGCAGGTATTTTATCATAGACTCTGCTATTAAAGGTAAATGCTACTGCTGTACTTAATTACATTACTTAATAGTCTCCCTCTGCTGAATGGGCCTGATTTATATGCAGGAAACAGAGTTAATGTGCACAAGTTTGCTTCGAAGATGCTCGCGTGACGGGCCTGCCCTTTGGAGGGGATATCTTGTGTGGCTTAACTTAAGTGCATGTTTTTTAAAATCAGAAAGTGCGTGCCCAAATCCCAGTGCCGCCTCTGGAATTTATGTACGCACTTTCTGTAAATGTGTGCGTGAAACCAGGCTATGCACACACACTTGCACGCTCTGAGCTCCGCGCCTGTTGTATTTAAGTCTGTTTATTGAAATTTTCAGTAAAATACATGAACAAAGGAAAAGCGAATTAATAAATCCCAGAAATGTGATAACAGCACACGAAAACATATACTGGGTAATTTTGTGAATAATTCATACAAAAGATCTCCATCCCCTCCCTCCACCTCTACACTAAACTCCTACTTCCCTCCCGCCCTAACCTTAACTTGATCTTGGACTCCTCCTAACTAGAGAACAGGAGATTATCATTCATTATCTGTGCAACTAATTTTGCACTGAGATACTTCACCCCTGAAACAGACACCTAAACTTTTACAGGCAAGGACATCATAAACGTTTTCCAAATGCTTTGGAAATTTGCCCACTTTCCAAAGTCACCTTGCTTTGCGGAAATCATTCCATTACTGGCATATTATGTAGTTGGCATTTCCATAGTTCGCCATCCAGTGGGGGTCCTCTGCCCATTTCATCATTATACACTTGCTGGCTATAATCAAGCTTTTACGAATTAACAAGGAATGATATTTATTTAAAGAAGCCGAGCTTGTAGGCTGATCACATACACAATAGGATAGACTTGGTAAGTGAGCAATTAACCATTGCATTAACAGTAGCTTCAATATGGTTTCTAAAATCTGACATTTTAGGATGACTTACTAATTCTTAACATTTCTTTAGCGCTACACGATGTACACCTTGCTGTACAAACACACATTCGCATATACAATACACGAAAGTACCTTTACAAGACTTGCTGAGGGGATAATACCTACTTTAAAGGCTTGAGTTGGGTGAATATATAATTGGTTCACAATTTGGTAATGCATTTCCCAGAGCAATGCATTCTTTAACATTTTTCGCGCATCAGACCCTTTTCTGCATCATATCTATAGATAAGCCTACCACTCCCTTCTGATGGCATCTCATAACTATTTTGGTTAACGGGTCAACTAGTTGGTGGCTATTTAGAAACTTATAGAATTGTGAGATAGAGAGGCCTCCTTCTGCATTCTTGAGAAGCAATTCATTAATTTCATTTTGAGCAAAAACAGTTGAATTTACAGATTTTATAGCATCAACATAATGACTAATTTGTAGGAACACAAAGAACTCCTCATTTGAAAGGATATTTCTTAGTTCTTGAAAGAAGTATATTACATTTCCCTCTGATGGAACTAGCTCATTAATAGATCTCAGCCTTTTCATTGCCCATTTAAAAAAAAAATCTTTGAATGAAGACCAGGAAGGAAATGTGTATTACCTCTTAGAGTAACAAGGAGAGAACTGCAGAAGACATCTCACAGAGTACCAGGCCCATCTTAATAGTTGTATTAGATGGCTCCACTTAATTTTTGATGGAAGCATATTAGCTTTAGCATGCAGCATGTAAATGGCTTTGGAAATCAGGGCCAATCAGCAGAGGAGGAATATTAAATAACATATTATACACAGCAGTAGAATTTATCTTTAAAAATTGAGACAATGATGAAATGAGTAAATTATTTAAAACTAAACTAAAAGGATCATTTGCAAGGGTTAAAAGTTTGCATGAGGCTTGGAGACTGCTTACAATACCATTTTAGAAGCCCAGAATAAGGGCTGGATTTTAAAAGGCCTATGTGCATAAATTTATTTATTTATTTATTTAAATCTTTTTCTAGACCGTCGTTAAGGTGGGTACCGTCACAACGGTTTACATAAAGGCACATAAAGTAATGCTATTGTAATCTTACATTTTACATGGGTGCCATACGGTTCGGTAACAGTTTTTAAGCAAGATTAATTATTAAATGAGGTTGAAAAAACATGTCTAGTTCAATTCTATAGCAGTTTGAGTACAGGACTCATTCTCTAATTGTAGCTTTATCCTTTACTGCAGAGTTCACTTAAAAATTACACGCTTAGTGATTACTGTTGTGTGGTTGGGTGTTTCTTGTTCGTACCATGCACTTCCCTGGTTTCATTCTCCCTTCTCTTTTTGAAAAGCTTGTTTAAAGAGCCAGGTTTTTAGGTTTTTCCTAAATGTTTTGTTTTCTCTTTGTAATCTTAACTCCAAGGGCATGGAGTTCCATAGTATGGGACCTGCTAATGATAATGCTCTCTCTTACCTGTGTTAGTCTCGCTGTTTTGACTGATGGAATGGTTAGTAGTGCTTTGTTGGCTGATCTTAGGTTTCTGTTGGGGATGTGTACATGAAGGGCAGTGTTAAGCCAGTCTGCGTTTTCGTTGTGTATTAATTTGTGTATGGTGCATAGTGTTTTGTACTGTATTCTTTGTTCAATGGGAAGCCAGTGTAGTTCGGCCAGTGTTTCAGTGATGTGATCATTTTTTCTTTTGCCAGTTAATACTCTTGCAGCTGTGTTTTGCAAGATTTGTAGTGGTCTTAGGGAGGTGTATGGTAAACCTAGTAGAAGGGTATTGCAGTAGTCAGTGCTTGCGAATATTAGCGCTTGTAGTACTGATCGAAAGTTGGCGGTTGTTAGAAGTGGTTTAAGTTTTCTGAGGACCATGAGTTTGGCATATCCTTCCTTTACTTTTAGGGATATATGTTGTTTTAAGCTTAGTTCTGTGTCAATTATTACTCCTAGATTCCGTACTTTCTCTGCTAGTCTTATTTGTTTGTTATTGAGTGTGATTGGGTTGTGTGAGATCTCCATGTTTTTTTTCCTTTCTAAATGAAGGAATTCAGTTTTCTCTATATTAATTACAAGTTCCATTTGGTTTAACAGTTGTTTGATATGTTAAGATACATGTTCGCTATCTTTAATATTTTCTCAATTGTATCGTCAATGGGTAATATTAATTGAATGTCATCCGCGTATATATAGTGAGTGATTCCCAGGCCAGCTAACAGATGGCATAATGGTAGCAGGTATATGTTGAAAAGAGTAGCAGATAGGGCGGATCCCTGTGGTATTCCTGTTTGAAGGTCTATTTTTTCTGACATAGAATCTTTGATTTGAACTTGAAAATATCTGTTACTTAAATATGATCTGAACCAGCTAATTGTTTTGTTGCTTAATCCTATTTCTTCTAGCCTATTTAGCAGTATGTTGTGATTCACAGTATCAAAGGCTGCTGAGAAGTCTAGCATCACTAGAATGTAGTGTTTACCATTATCAAAACCCCTCATGATGGTATCTGTCAGTGCAAGCAGGAGTGTCTCTGTGCTATAGTGTTTTCAAAAACCATGTTGTGAGGGATACAAGATGTTATTGCTCTCCAGGTGTTCCGCTAGTTGTTTTTGTATAGTTTTTTCTATCAATTTTGCAATTAGTGGTAGGTTTGATATTGGTCTGTAGTTGCTCAGGTTAAGTGGGTTGCTGTTTTTCTTCTTTAAAATTGGTTTTACGATTGCTCCTTTTAGTGCATCTGGCATGGATCCTTCCTCTAAGGATAGATTAACGATTTTTGCTAGTGTCGGGGATACAGTGTTGAGTATTTTTTTTAAGTCTGTGGTAGTTATTGTGTCATGAGCACGTGGAGCAGGATTTAGTTTTTTTAGCGTAGTTTCGATCTCTAAGTCTGATACTTCATAGAATGTTGACAATTGTTTAATCTCTCTTTTTCCCATTTTAATTTCTTGTTTCGTTGTATTTGGGATTTTAGTTTTTAGGTTCTTTATTTTGTCATTAAAAAAAGTTGCGATATCATTGCATCTTTTTTCTGGAAGGTTTTGTGTAGATTCGGATTTGTCAGTAGTGAGATTGCTTACTATGGTAAATAATGTTCTTGGGTTGTTTCCATATTTTTCTATTTTAGAGCTATAGAACTGCTTTTTTGTATCTAGAATAAATCCCGGGATTTACACACGTAGGTGGCCTTACGCACGCCAGGCCTATTTTCAAAGGCCCGGCCACACATGTAACTCCAGGGGCTTCAGGAAAGGGGCGGGGAGGGTGGTCCGGGGGCGGGGCTAGAGGTCCCCGGCACAGCGGCAAATGGCCCTGAGGCAGGTGCAAGAGGTAAATTAAAAATTTTGGGGAGGGGCTAGGTTAGGGCTAGGGGTTGGGTAGGTTAGGGGAAGGGGAAGGGGGAAGGGAGGTTAGTGTAGGGGGTTGGGAAGTTCCTTCCCAGTCCACTCTGAAATTGGAGCGGACTGGGAGAGAACTGAGGAAGGCCGCAGGGGTCGGCACACGCAGGATGCACAAGCATATACCCCCTTGCACGCGCCGACCCACGATTTTATAACATGCGCGCACCTGGTTAAATAGTGAAGTGCAAGAGGCTATTAAAACAAAAAAGACATCTTTTAAAGAATGGAAAGCAAGTCCAAATAAGGAAAACAGAAAAGAGCACAAGCACTGAAATTAGACATAAAACAGTAGTAAGACAGGCCAAGAGAGAATCTGAGAAGCTTACCACAAAGGCAAAAGCTAACACAAATTTTTTCAAGTAAAAGAGAAGCAAATATCCTGTGAGGGAGTCAGATGGTCCATTACTTGATGACTACGGAGTAAAGTGGTGCTCGTGGAGGACAAGGCAATAGCATAAACCCCTTTTTTGCTTTGATCTTTACTAATAAGGATGTTGGAGAGACACCCACATGAGAACTATTTTTTGAAGGTGATGATTCTGAGGAACTAAATCAAACCATAATGAAACTGGAAGAAGTATTAGAGCAAATTGACAAACTTAATGGCAGTCTATCTCCTGGTAATCTGTAATCTAGAATGTCATTGGATCAGGTCTGATTAATGTATATGGGCCTAATGTAGGGTAATCTTCTTTATTTACTAATTTGAATAGCTGGCCAGATGATTTTTCTTATGTTCCCCTGGAGCTGCAAGGTGAGTAAAACACTTGCATTGACCCAAACAAAGAGATCTTCCGGGGTCTCCAGTACTATGACCATAATGCTGGCCTTCTGGAATTACTGACCAAACATAATCTGCAAGATATACAGCACTGTCAGAATCCATCTAGTAGAGATTACACTTGTTGCTCTACTCATTTTAATTCCAACAGCAGATTGGATTATTATCTATGCTCATCCAGTGTTACTTCTGCTTTGCCCATCCACTTTTGGAGACTAAATGTATCGCTGCTCAGCAAGAAGGCATTTAATATGGTAATGGATACGATATCCAATCGTTAATATCATCATCCTATGAGCGTGTATCCTCCTGTTTTTACTCTGGGGAAACTATTAAGTCATTTTTGAGGGGCAATATTATTGCTCTCTTGCATCACCTGAAACAGGAAAGGTCCAAGAAATACTGGAGCTTGAGGCTAAGATTGAGCAATTGGAGGGTGAACACCAACACCCTTGCTTTAGGACAATTTTTAAAGAGCTACATCTGGCCAGAGAGGATCTGTATTTGTTACAGACAGATGGGACTGAAACAATTTTGTGTTTTTCAAGCTAGAATTTTTACAAACACAGCGAT